>NC_041340.1:7641138-7940209 GCF_004354835.1 Perca flavescens | reverse complement strand
CCCCCTGGACTCGCCTCCCTAGGGTTGTTCTCCCAAGGGAGGAGGCCTCGGGAAGACCCAGGACTGTTTGGAGGGATTATATCTCCAACCTGGCCTGGGATCGGGTGGGGAGGGTCCCCAGTTCGGAGCTGGTTAATGTTGCTCAGAAATCTGGTTTGATGGTCCCCATCGCTGGACCTTTAGCCCCCACTGATCCGACACGGATAAGCGGACGAAGATGGATGGATGGATGGATGGATGGATTACTAAATCGAAGACTTACCATCTCCAGTCGGTTGGATGACTCTCTCTAACCCACGTGACTGATAAAATTCCTTTATTCTTTTGTCTTCACCTGTTGAATGAATGTGCATATTAGTCAAACATGACAGATATTGTGATAATACTTATTACCAAATATGCTAAAAACATGTAGTATTCAGTGTTTAAAACTGTCAATATTCAATAAGGGTGGGAATCTCTTGGCACCTCACGATTCGATTCCGAGGCTAACAATTTGATTCTAAATCGATTATCGATGAAACAATTTTTTTAATGTACATTTCCATGCATGTTTTTTAAAAATATACATATAAACAAACAGCTGATAGGAGTTTGTAACCATGGACATAACTGTTTAACATAACTGTTAAATACATTTTATTGCCTTATTTAGAACTGCACTACCACACTTATTATTGCTTTTATTAACGAAATGCACTACCTTAACTTTATTGCTTTTATTGCTCCTTTATTGCTTTTTGCTATTCATTTTTTGTATGATACTGTATTTATTGTATGACATTTAGTGTGGACGGCAAATTAAGAATTTCATTGTGCAGGGAAACATGCTTTCTGTCTGTGCATATGACAATAAACTCTTTGAATTGAACAAATCTGAGTTTGCTACTAAGTTTGCTAATCACTTCCTAGACAAAGCAGCTAGACAAAGCTTAGATTTTGACATATGTCACACACGTTTTAATGAGATGTTTTGTCTACTGAGGTTTTTATTTTGTAGTCATTCCATGCTTTAGCCTTAAACATTGCTTGTGAAAGTCACCTTCTCTCACAGTAATCTTCCATGTTGGAGGCTCAGTCATGTTTAAAGGTGGACAATTGGATTCTCAGAACATGAAGGTGTCAGATGTAATGTGATAAAGTAGATGAACAGGCTATATGTGTTTTGCCTAATTATTTTAAATATTTTCAAAATAAAAAATTATTTTAGATGTCACATTTTTGTGTTTTTTTCTGCACTCTAAATATTGACCCTCATGTGTTTTTAATTTGTACTTGTCTGAAGACTAATTTAAACTGCAATTCCACATTTAAAAAAAAAAAAAAATGCAAAAAAAAATATTGCTCTATTAGTTGTTGTATTCTATTTTAAATGTTTTCTCTTAAATTATTTTAATTTCAAAAAAAACCCTCATGGAACTTAAAAACAACATGTTCGTAATATCACTGTGTGTTTGAACTTATTTGAGTCCTGCATCACTCGTTTTGAGGTTGAGTAAAGGCTGTGTTTCATGGATTTTGATGTTGCACATTGGACAATATTTGCTCGTTTGCAGGTATTTCACAATACAACTTTTACAGACTGTAAACCAGAAAGAAAGAGAGACATTTAATTTTCCCTCTGATGACTTCATCCAGTGTAAACATGTTTCTTTCTTTTAGTAACACAATCATTTTATCTATATAAACAATGTGCAAACACTCTGTATTATTAACCCGCACAAAGGTGATGTCGGCAAGAGAATGAGCATCAAACTGCACCGAGCATTCAGCACTACATAGCTACTTGATTGCAAACTCCAATCCCCAAATATAGAACATTACTGAACTCCATCAGAATCTGCTTACAGTTGGGGTAAATAACTGGACGTTAGGTTGTAGTCCTGTAACGTAATCTGCTAAATGATGACCAGCCAAGACAGCTGACCCTGACCTTTGACCTCCGTGTGTGTGAGGAAGGCAGTAAAAACGTTAAGAAATGAGAAATGTTCTTACCAGGAGGGCCAATGAATATACAAACTAAAACAAAGCTAATTTTCGACAGACAAGTGGGTTCAAATTTGTGTTTTGGACTGATGGGGCCAGTTCACGCTAACGTCACATTATTACAAGCAAATTCAACGCTACTAACAAGACAAGTTTAATTGCCATAAAACGTGCAGTGTTCCCGTTAAACACAAACCAACTTCATTATTCAATAGGAGAGAACCCGCGGAGTGCAGCGGCCTTACCGTCCCAGTTCACACGCATATCGCTCGAACTACAAGTAAACTTCAAGTCGAGCCGGTGAATACAGCTGAATATGTCGCCTAAAATTAGCGAAATAACAGTTACTTCATAATATTTCGGCACGCTGCTCCACTGTTGAGGCAGAACGACACGGGTGGACTCCCACTGTTCACGCATGCTCAAACGGGGCTCCGTTCACAGCGCTTCAGCGTTGCTCCCCGTCTCTCTCCATCAGCGCCGCGGAGACGACAACGCTCTCCCGTTAATGCGCGTGTTCAACTCGTCTCTGCCGCAGTTTTGACTCCCCGCACGTTTCTACCCCAGTGCAAACAAGCTCGAATAACATGCCCACTCACCTCGTTTCTTAGCGGGTCCAGTTTGTAGACGGACTGGAGCTGATTTCGTAGCCGCATCGCTATTGCCATTGGACCTTGCTCCGCCATCTTTGGGAATTGTGCTTACTTCCGGGTAAACCGGACGTGGCATTTTCTGCAAGCGGGAGGCGGGTAAATTGTGTTTAACTCTCTATGGTAAAATCATAGATGGGTCAAATATAAACGACGAAACATTTTTTATTTTAAATATAGGCATATAGTCACGCTCAAAGTATGCAGGCCTACACATTTCCTTGAGTGTATTTCCTAAAAAGAAACACAAAATTCTGCACTTTCTACATTCAAAAGAGAAGTGGGGTGGGGTGTCCTACTATAAAAGGACAGGAAAAAGTAATTTATATGTTACAATATAGCCTATTAAAAGTTTTAGATTGGTTATCCCCTCCTTTTCAAGTTCTTTTTAAACCCTCAACAACTTCTGACTTTTAATTTGAGCCAATCCTATCTTTCCTATTAATATAGGCAAGAACACAACACTCTACAATGTACCAAATAGTACTGTTATTAATTAAAAACTGATTACTGCTTTGAAGAGGTAAAAAAAGAAGTCCTTAAATATATAACAATTCATTTTCCAGAGAGAAGAAGCAGAACAGCTGTAGGATTAGCTGTGTTCACCTACTTGTTAGTCTCTCCTCTTGGCAATAGAGGGCACTGCAGGCACACACTTCAGTCGATCGTTTGCGGCTTTAGGCATCTGCTGATATTTATGTTGCATCAAGTAAAGCAATGTCATTCATGTACTCAGGGGTTTAATGTAGGCTATAATTGTTGAAAAGAAAATGTCATTAAAACTTTGGAATTCTACTACCAACCTCTTGTTCAGTGGGCCTTTGAGTCTTTACACAGTATGTGCACGCACCTCCTCCATGTCTTAGCCTAAACCATTGTGGACTGTGGCATTATATTGCTAATTAATTTTCTTTTTTTCCATTACCAATCCAAACCTACTCATGGGTCATGTAGGCTGCACAGTTGTATACCATACTGTATTGACATGTTAGAAGCCTGCTAATAAGATACACCTGTGTAGGCTATTTGGCACTGGCCCAGATTTTAATTATGTTGGCAATGATGTTGTACCACCGCTGGTGTTCAAACCACATATCATTGGGAAAAGAGTGCTAAGATAGTACCATACCTGAAGGTGTTCTAAGATAAAAGGTAAAGTGTGGGAAAAACATTGTTCTACCACAATCCTCAACAACACTCTGAACACTGAACTCAGAACACGGTTGGTCTTGTAACCAAATCCTCTGACATCTTAAGACCTACAGTACTCAGGCATCATGGAGGGTGGCCTACTGCACGCAATCCCAAGTCTGGTAAGTAATGTCAGACACTGTAATTTGGATCTCATTAATATCTATTCAGCAATGTACGTATAGTTTCAAAAGATAAATCAAAAGGTGCTAAAACCAAAATCTTCAGTAAGATATTGAAACAACAACCGCAAAACCACATAACAAGAAAAAAGAAGGCGTAAATATACACATGTATTTGACTTTCTTAAAAAGTGTGCTCATATTTAACAAAATGCACATTAAGGATTAATATCAGCTAAATTATGTTGAAATGTATTTGTTTCATAAATAAAACAATAATGCTAAACTGAGTTTAATTGGCTTTACGTATCTAATCTCTGCAGCAGTAACCTTTTCAAGAAGAGCTAGTGACTGAAGTGTTTGAACCCCCCCCATACTGTTTGGGAGTTGAATGAGTACTTCTCTCCCATCCACGAACAACAACCACAGAGGGGCTCTTGAGAAAAGAATTAAACCATTGGCTCAGTGGCCAGCAGTATAGGCCTGTGGTTGTCCTGGGCAGCTCTCAGACCTATGTTTAAATATGTGTGAATATGAAGTAGGGTGTTGAAATGAAATAATGTGTGCTCTGCAAGCATTACCCTAGATAATTATGTGGCTTATGTGGGACAATATTTAAATCAACAGTTTGTATTGTGTGTTGTACTGTATTTTTGGTTTTTATTCAGCGGTGAGATGTCTTGTGCTTTTGTCGCCTTCATATGAGGTTTTTACTCAGACGTGGTCTAGAACCAGTTTATTTTCCCCCAAATTACTTACAATTATTCAATCATGGGAAGAATAAAAAGTAAAACTTTGTGGAAAAATTCATTTTGAAATGGGGAAGAAAATGTATTCTTGGTTGTGTCTGAGTTGCATCTGAATTAGCTTCTACCCTGTTTCAACAGGGCGTCGTATTGGTATTATATGTGGAGGTCTCCCTGATCCCTCCCAGAGGGCTTCCAACCTGTGGACCACCCAAAAGCTGCCCTCCTAAACAAAGACTCGCCCTTCATTCATTCTTTTGTAATTTCCCAGTGTAACGGAATGACTGACAAGTTTGTCTTATTCCAACCACCTCAGTGAGTCTGTAGCAGCCAAAATGGCTATGTGAAAGCCATTTATTGAGACTGTTAAATCTGGCATGAATGCTTTGTGTATGGGTGTCTATCATTGATAATTAAGTATCAGAACTTTAACCACTGCCTTACAACACTGCCTTTAACTATGCTTTATATGAGTATGTGCAATACAGCATTCTACAAATGATCATTCATTCTTGAAAATGTTCCCTTTTACATTCATCCTTTTGTGAGAGAAAACTTGTAACCCCTTGGGATTTGTTTTCTTCAGATGAAAAGACAAGCACTTGCCAATAAAGTCCAAATCAGATTCAGTCAATCTAAATTGGAAAAAAGAAAAGGCACAAGCAATATATTTTCATTCTTGGCAGCCTTTTTTAGTTTGAAGAGCCGTTGTGATCAGTCTCGCTTCACCGAGCCTTAATAGTCAGGCCTTGTGTCCCCTGCTATCTGCCATTTCCTCTTGCCATGTAACGTCTTATCTGCTGGGCTTGCGAGGTCACTGCTTATCTGATTGACAGGGATTTGACTCCACGCAATATCCAAATAACCTGAGGGCCTGGAGGCGCAGGAGGATCACAGCATGGCAAAATCCAACGGTCAGGAGAGAGTGAGTGAAGAGGTAAAAGAGCCGACTAGAATGGAGAGGATCGAGACGAATCCAAGCCTTTCATTTGTTGTCATTACTTCATGTCAAAATCATGGACAATAGAACCCATTTTTTCTTGGAGAGTCTGCAAATCTGCCAGTTATTTCTCCTGTCCTTCAACGTTTATTGGAAATGATTAGTTTATCTGATGGATCAAACACCTGCCAGGACTACAAAGACAGCGCTATTATGAAGAATTTGAGGATTATTGAGGATATTTTTCATTGAGAAATGACAAACCTCTTCTCTGTGTCTGTCCTTGGGTTGGACGTTAACTATTGCTCTGTGAACAAAAAAATCTGTGTTATGAAATCATGCATGAGGAAACTCCTTTAAACCACAAGGGTCTGAATCAACAGAAAACTCAGTGAGCTGATAGAGACCCCATTTACCTCTGTCCTGGACATCCTGTGCCAAAACAACTACACAACCACCCTGCTACTAGAATCTACGGTCCGCCATGCCAAAAAGGAGGCCACCATCCCTCTCTCTTGCGCTCCCTCTCTCTCTCTCTCTCTCTCTCTCTCTCTCTCTCTCTCTCTCTCTCTCTCTCTCTCTCCCTCCCTCTCTCAGAGCAATCAGAGCATGCAGGGGTGGACTGCAGCTTTTGTCTCTTTTGCGCCAGCAATTGGCCGCCAAGTGGCAAGCTAATGACGAGAGCCCTCTTGGAATGACTCCAGAGCAGTACAGCTTGCGCTTCTTGATGGGCAAGGGCATAATGAATGATGTAGGGCAAGCCCTTAGGCCTCCCCCTGGCACAAAACCCTAAATCCCAATATAACAATCTGAATGACATCAAATGCAGGATAAAATACACACACAGGAATTTGTCTCGGTGATAACATGATGCCAGCAATTACTGACAGAGTCGCATAATTGCATAGCATGCACTATGTATATATAATGTATAAAGGGGTCAAATACAGAGTAAAAGAACAAAATACACAAGATAGTTATTGTGTGTGTGTGTGTGTGTGTGTGTGTGTGTGTGTGTGTGTGTGTGTGTGTGTCAGATCTAGCTATCCTGCTTGTTGGAATCTATGAAACTTTAGCGATATCAGGACTTTGACATCAGCAGTTGTTGCACGGATCTTTTGCACTGGAGTAAACATGCAAATAATGAAAACAGTTCATGCTCACAGAGATCTGGCACTTGCTTCAACAATTACTCTTTTTGTGTTGTTGTAATAGAACCTCTTGCAAATGAAATGCATTTCATTTTACTCTTAAAATAGAGTTGTAATGTTCACATTTCCCTGCCGGTTGGAGTAAGGATGTCTAGAAAACTGTAGTCCTCAGTTTAGATAAGCTAGAGGCCAAATAATGAATGACATGATTGGAAGATGCTGAGATAAGACGAGTTTGCCAGCAAGAACAAGTTGGCCTGCCTGTGTCAAAGAAAAGAAAGCTCCGTATTAAATCTTGTTAATGTGGCACAATAGAGCTTTGTCTGTCATCTATTGAATTTTCATTAATCACGTGCGTGTGTGCAGCTTAGTGGAGATCTGGGTATCTGTGTGCTCATGCCTGTGTGACTCGTGTGCGTCATGTGCACACAAATGCACACACAAGATGCAGTGATCCATGATAACTTTCAAGTGTCTCAGTTATTTTAGGATTATCTGAGGACTTTTCTCCACAAGGGGCATGAAACATGAGCCTTTTATTGTAAAACAATAGGAAAACATTTTAGGATGATGGTCTGTGGAATTGTTAAGTGAAGTGAAGGCCGAGCCAGTGAGCAAGACACAGAACTGTTTCAGTTATACATCCCTGAATTTTCTCAACCTCCCAAAAATATGGTGGTGTAGACTCTCTCTCTTTCTCTCTATCGCATGCACGCAAACACACACACACACACACACACACACACACACACACACACACACACACACACACACACACACACACACAGTCATACTAAGATAAGGTGATTTGTTACGTATGCTCATAATCCACCTACGCATAACAAAAAGCAAATCATGTTATTTATGGATCAGGGTATGTTGCATAACAGAGAATTTCAGTAGCTTTTGTAAAGATATAATTTACAATAAACCGCATAATTCTGATTATCATGATTTCTCATCTCTCACGTGATGTGACCAAAATGTTACAGGGCTTTCTGAGTCCATTCATGCAAGATTCCCAACTCAACCTGCCCACACTGATCTCTCTTTGAAATGTAAGACCCACAAAGAGGACAGGCACACTTGCTCGTCTTGTCATCTGCTGTATCTGCTCAGTGCAGGGAGGTGCACGCTCGCTTATCACACAGCCATCTTATCTTCATGGCCATTTAAGAGAATAAGGGTAAAGGGATAACAAACTCAGCAGAGAGGAAGCGTCGCCTAAATCCCAACGAAGGATGCAGGCTAGGCGAGTGCCACCGTTACAGGCTGTCTAGGCCAGGGTTAGACCGATATGTTGGTTTTTGTCAGAATTAAACTTGTAATAAATCTGACATTATTTGCCAGTTATAAAGTATGATGAATATTCCCTCTTGACAACAAGATAAACAAGTAATATAATTGCCTTGATTATTTAGTCATATGTTATTAACTGTTTCAAACGCCATGATACACATTCCACTCACTGGTGGTGGTGGAAACATATGGTGCGTTCTTTTTGTCTTGTAATCGCGACTAGTAGCTCGAGTGTGACGTCACATCCATGTCGAAAAACAAATAACCGCGGGTTGTTGCGTTCTTTTTGTCACACAATACTACGAGTCGGAGAAAAGATGGATTTTTGTAACATTTTTAGTAACATTTAGGATTCTATTCACCCAGCTATTGACATATTACACAAATATATTTCATAGTTTGATACATGAAAATTACGTTTTGATTAACGTTAACATTAGGCTACTGCTCTGCTTTCTGCTCAAGACTCAGCTTAAAGCCGTTGTTGTCATATAGCAACCGAGCGTCTCTAGCCAATTTCAGCTGCACAAACAATTTCAAGCTACAAAATAACTAATTAGGCGGTATTTAACTCCTAATAAGACTGTAGCAACATGCCTATAGGTAGCAGTATACAGTGCTATGTGTACGACTTCTTCATTTGGTTACAACAAAGACAAAAGTGCTTAAAATTGTAGAAAACCACAATATTTACTATGTGTGATGCACGACGTAGCCATCTTTGAAAGTGAACTTGGGGTCCTCTGAGTTCAGACGACTTGACGAGTCGTATATACAGTACGACCTCGGTGGCGTTCTTTTTGCAACTTCCGGTTCGTAACTCCGGAAAACGACTCGTAAATCGACTTCGGTGGACAAAAAGAACGCAACAATAGTTATGGACCAGCAAAAGGCAGTGAAAAAGAAGACTGGTCTCAGGTATCAAGGCTTCAGAATTTTAAAAGATACAGTAAAAGGCAGTTGAGATTGAACAGGAGATGAGGGGATGACATGCAACAAAGGTCCCCAGTTGGACTCGAACCGGTGGATATATTCAAACAAAAGACAATGCCATCTAGCTGCATCCACATGCCCAAGACCAAGACAATCTGTAAAAGGATATTGTTTCCCCCTAAGGTCACAATTTTATACCGGTATGCATTGAAAGCTGTATGCAAGTTCTGATGAGCATGTTGCTCTGCACAAGGTTGTCTTTTTTATGCTGTCTACACAAATATCGGTCTTCTTCAACTGTAACTCGGTCAACTGCTTAAAACACGGCTCTGTAATACCAGTTTGCAACATCCAGATAAATGTACATCAAAGCATTGTGGTGATCCAAGATGACTCTGAATATGCCGTGAGCCTATGTGTGTTTGTGTGTGTGTGTGTGTGTGTGTGTGTATTTGTGAGATAATGGCAATCCTTTGATGCCCAAGGGTGATTTGGTTCAAGCTTTCTGGCGCATTATTTCTTTTTTGGCCTTCTGTAAAGAGCTTTGATGAGGAACCAGAAGAGAAGGCCCTTATTGCCTGCACTTACTGTGTCAATAATGGAATTGTTTTGGAGACTTCACCCTCGTCTCATCTTCTTGCCTTCCAGCCTCACATGCAGGCAGTCTTTCATCTATCTTTGCTATCTTCTTTCGTAGCATGCAACTTCTGAGATCGGCCAGCCCACGTCGCCACCTCTTGGAGGAAGCAGAGCTACCGTATCTGCACAAGTCGCCTTGATGACGCTCAGCGCTCACTCTCAGTGACACACACAGGATGGGAGCTGATGTGTGTGTTACAACAGCGCTGCTTTGAGCCAAATGACACAATGACAATGCTAAAGTTAAGCAGGTATAATGTTTACCATGTATGTTCACAATCATAGTGTTGCGTGATAGCATGCTAACATTTGCCTAATAGCAAAAAAACGCAAAGTAGAGCTGAGGCTGATGGGACATTAATTTTGCAAGTATTTGCCAATAAACCCAAGTATTGGACAAAGAAAAATAATTTTGACCTGATGGTGCCACAAGTGAAAGTCAAGGAATCACTGAAGTAATTACAATTTATCCTGATGAGGACTTTAATGTTTTTTTTTTCATTCAACAACATCAAAGCAACAAAACATAAAGTGTAACCTGAGATAAAACCAATATTGAAGATACATGCGATTTTTCAATAATGGGTTTAAATGTCCACATTTAAAACCAGCTAAAATATGTCTTACCTTAGTTCTAGGACACCATAATGTGCACAAACCAGAGCCCAGTCATTAATTCCTACATACATTATTTGTCAGGCTCTGCTAAGAAAGCGGCTGCTTCCAGTAATTACAGGGAATCAAAGACTAAGTGGTGTAAGATCAAAGGAAGGCATTCTTCTGTAATCCTGGGGTGTTGCAAATCTTTTGTAATCTGGTTGCTGCGTTCCACCACTGTTTGACATCTATTTACTGTATAAAAAGGAACGGTGCCATCAATTATGGGCCTGCTAGTGCTGTTGTTTACTTTTGCCAAGCCCTGAGTGCGGAGGCCCGCTTTGTGAAATATAGATCTCCCCTCTCCCCTGTTTGCTCTCCACAGTCGAAGGTGTGCTCTCTTGCTTGCCCTTGGCTTTAGTTTGGGGGTTGTCTGGCTGCTTCCTGGTCTGTGATGTAGGCTGAGAGATTAAGAGGGATAGAGTTTTGGCGGCTCTCAGGTTTTGTATGTTTGTTCAGTGTTGAGATGTGGAAGCTGACATGTTCCTGTCTATCAACTGGCTGCAGTGGCCGCACGACCGGCTGCTCGATTTCCATCGGTGCAATGCACATGAAAAAGGAGCAGTCGATAATTGGGGTGTTAGCATTAAACTGTAATGTGTTTTTTGTGTAAAATTGGGATTTTTGCGCAATTTACTGAAATACTCAAATTCGATCATAATCTCTTTTTTCTTCTTCTCTTTTTATGCTTTCTAATCGAAAGAATCAGTTGTTTCAGCAAATGCTCACTAACGAGTTATCTTCATGTTCAGGTGATAAAGACCTTTTGTTCGTCGGGAGCATAGAAGGAAGTAGTGTGATGTTATAGTGCCAAAAAGTCCACTGAAATCACTTTTGTTTTAAACTGACAGTAAAGGGCTCCCTAACCTTGAAAAAGCAGCAATCTAAACCCCAATCATGATCTTTCCATAACCCTAACCAAGTGGTTTTCCTCCCTATATGCATTTGGGTTACCTGTGGTTAATTTGGACATGGATAACATGTTGTGCAGTCCACATGGATACAGTTTCACCAGTTACATTATCACTTAAGATGTGCCATTAAGTAAGAGTAGTTAACCAAATATGCAGTTTTTGTATAGAGTCAAAATGTCCAACTGGAATTTGTTCAACTTTTTTCTTTTTCTAACAGTTTGACTGTAACTAAGAAGTACAATACATCAGATGGTAAGCTAACCATTATGCTGTCCTTTCATAGAAGTCACAATTACCTTTTACCTTTGTGTCTTGTTGAAGTGTCTTAAAGCCTTGGGGGACTTGAATCTTTGTCACGTCATTCCCATCTCTTATCTGTCTCTGGGAGTTGAAATTCCATAAAAAACATCTTAAAAAGAACACATTGTCTTAAATGCAACCATATAATCACAACATCCTGTGTTCAGATCTAGTCTCTGATCCTTGTTGCATGTCATCTGTGTCTCTTTAAATGATCAAATAAACTCTTTCCTTTATTTGATATAAAACTGTGTTTGTCACGGAATGATACAGAGATCAAAAGACGCCAGATTTGAACCAAGCCTCTGACCTGGAGTCAGACTGAGCGTACCTATTGTCTGCTCGTATTCCTCCACTGTAAGGCTTGGCCACAGATGGTAATGGTGGAGGTTTGGCGAGGACAACCAGTCCAGTGCACACATTTCCCAACTAATGGAGAATTTGTCTTTAATTTTCCGATTGGTGGGTGGATCAAAGATATGATATGATTAAAGAAGAACAAACGCACGCTGATCCATGTTAAATGAGTGGACAAGGGATTCTTTCAGAAGCTTCCATTACGTTTTGTTTTATGTACTGAGGACTGGCTCACATTGAAACAAGTGAGATTATAGCAAAAAGTGTTTTTTTCAGTCGTTTTAGTCAGTTATTGAAATGTTTTCTTTCTATTTTTATATAAACATCATTGTATTCTGTTGTTAAAGGTCCCATGGCATGAAAACTTCACTGAAATGAATGAAAGCTCAGATGGGCCGATCTGGAATCTTCTCCTTATGAGGTCATAAGGAGCAAGGTTACCTCCTCTTTCTCTGCTTTGACCGCCCAGAGAATTTGGCCCACCCATGAGAGAGACATCATGGCTTTCAAACGAGCAAAGTGGCAGTTGGTCAAGGCCACACCCCCACCCTCCACCTTGCACTAAAGCTTTAAATTGTGTAATTTGAATATTTTTCAGGATCCCTAAAGATATTTAGTATTTCACAAGAGAAAAGCAGAAATAAGAGAAAAGTCAACATAGATAATGATCGACATATTCTTGTATAAGATAACTATTAAGAAACAGCATACACATAAATACTATTTTATGTTTCTGATTACATAATGGTCCTGGTTTGCCTCACTACGTAACCTGTCCTAACAACGTTATTTTATCAGTGAATATTGATATGCACTTTTCACATGTGAATCTGCTCCTCAGAAAGTGAGCAGAGCATCTTGTGATCCCACAAAATACTCACTTAAATGAAACTCACGCTACAGTTACTGTACTCATTTTTGTAGACATAGTTTCCAGTTAAATTTTGATGATGTCACGCATATAAGTCAAAGTTCCCTGGTTTCATGCCTTATGATAAAGCATTTATCTCTGATTTCTAGCATTGGGTAGTTGGTCGTATTCCAAATTACGAGTCTTCACAGACAACAAGAATGATACAATAACTCATCCTTTATCACTAAACTTAAATCATGTTACATTCCTGTTTAATAAGATCCATAATCAGCACTTCTGCTGCCAGAACTTTGATAAGACCAGCTAGTTCGCTGAGAACCGAGTAAATCTCCTCGACTCGGCGCTGAATCATCTGTAGGTGGTCTATTCATCTCAGCTCCTCACCAAGACTCATCTTCACTGGCATTTCTTCATCATGAATTCACTTGAGTCTGTGAAACACACAAACACACACATCCCACATATGTGGTGGTGCTGACCCAAGAAGACAAATCAGAAAAGCCTTGGGGCTCGGCCTGCCCGACCAAAGAGATGAGGTCATCCGACAGAACCAAATTTTCCCTCAAATTGCACCTCTGATCAGCGCGGTGTTTCCTGCAACAATTACACTGACCCCAAGTCCTCATTAGCAAATAGTGTGGAGGGGGAAAAAAAGACCACTTGGTTTGTAAAGAGCAGGATGTTTAGTTCAGAGAGAGTTTTTCTATCCCTTGTCTTTATCTCGCATCATGTCTTGAGGCTTCTTCTCAACATCCCCGTCTGATTAGTAAGTCTTGGGTTTTGCAACATGTGCTGGACGTCTGACGATGAGAGCGCTTACAGTAAGGTGGGGGTCATGGTGCCACATCCCTCACAAGAAGCCAGTTTGAGCTTTTGACAAACAGACTGATTCCAAAAAAAGATTTCTGCCATTTAAAAAAAACACACCCACCATTAGGAATCGATTTGCAGACATGAAAGTCAAACTTTTTTAAAGTAGTGCATTTAGGTTCTTAGCTATTTTGGGGTCTTAACTTCTAAGAGTTATACTTCTAATCGCCTACTGCATATTTCTTTCTTTCTTTCTTAGATTCCTTCAAAATTAGGGACTTGCTGAAATGTTACCTCATATTGCAATGAATCTCCAACTCTGAAAACATGCTACAAAAGCATCCAATTAGGAGGCTCGTATTTCTCCTTAACTTGGTGCGCACACACTCACACACAAAGACAAACACAAACACACACGCAGACTCTTTTAAAAGACAGTATGCACCTGGCATCTTGGAGGTCAGATACAGGACAACTACACCATTGTGTGTTTCTTATCTTTAAGCCGAGTTGGTGCAAACCTTCCTCTCCGCCACAGGATAAACTGTAATAACTTTGGTGATCCCTAAATTAAATAATAGCGCTATCATCATCTTAACGTTTCAATTTGATGCTGCCTATTGGTGGCATTAATTAAAACAAGACAATATTTTCAGACAGCGAAATCAAGAATAATGTACAAAATTGCTTGAATCACAATATCCATCAGTATTGTCATCTTAAAATAATGATCACTCCGTTTTTGTTATGCTGAAACTAAATTTGCAAGTGTCACTAACAGCCACGTCTTGTTTGCAGAAATATATGATTTTAGAGCTGACTACAAGGTGATTTGCTAAGATGGACAGTTTGGCGATGTAGGAACTTGATTCATCCCCAAAACACGGGGGCCCTCCAAGCTAGAGCTGGAAACTGTTATAATTCATCCGTGCTGCTCCAGGCCAAAAAGCTCCCACTTGAGTCAGTATGATCTACGAGTGTCCATGAGCCCCAGACACATGTAAATGTACACCAAACTAATTGGTGCCGCAACAGTCAGGGGTTTTAAATCAACAGTTATATCACCTGTTGTTTCAAACAGGAGAAGGGAGAGAAGAAAAACACCTTCTGAGATTATTTTATGATTTATTTCAATTTCTCAGTTTTATATGTATTTGACTGTGTGCCCTTTTTGATCTTTGATCTGTGTTTTTCCAGGTATTTCAAAGTGGAGATATATACACAGTATTTTTAAGTCAATATTCTCTTGAATTATGAGCTTTTAAAAAGGTTATTGTAGAGTAGATGAAAGGAAAGTCAATGATATATATACTCATGGCTTGTCCTTGCCCACTAGCCTGGATGCCAGCCGAACTTAGCCCCGCCCACAACATTTGAGGTTGGGAAGTTTGGTCTGGACTTGATCTGTGGGGAAGCAACTATGCTCGAACCAGAGCTGTTCGGACCAATCAAATTGTCAGGGCGGGCTTTATATGATGATGGACAGATGATCAACAGTAACCTAATCAACCATGTCATCAAAGAATTTGTTTGCAAGAAAGATGGCTGCCGCTGGAGAATTGCGATGTGTAGATTCCACCATCACGTCTGTAATAGAAGATATCAACAGCATCGACAGCAATTTTGAAGGAGGAACAGAGAACCGTGATTACGTATGTTAAGAAAAACATTTTAAATAGCAACACAACAACAAAGACAAAATCAAAAAGACAGAAATGTTTGGTTGGTCATAAAGAAGCAGATTTCCTTTAACAAACTCCAAATGTAATTTTAAGAGCTGACAAGAATGTGTTAGCATTAAGGCAGGCAAAAAACTGCAAGGAAATCAAAACGCTTTATCACAAGACAACATAACCGAAGCAAAAATCACCCTTCTGCGTCTGTATGGAACGCACCGGGCAGAGCAGCAGCTCAACCGCGGCGCTGTAAGATGATGTAGTATTAAAAGAGTATTAACGTTCGCAAGCAGTATGAAAGACCGAAATGCAGCATAAGGAGGTTGGTTCGGGTGGTGGATGGGTCTAACAACACAGGACTGTCACCCAGGAGACCTAGTCTGGCTCCGCCCTCCTACGTACTACCTACATTTTCTTTTAGTACAGTGTCTGGGTTTGCGGTACATTCGCGGGTTTTCTGCGACCAAATCTTTACCGGTCCAATCAGCGAACAGAGGGAGTGACTGAGAATGATGACGTTGAAGTTGTGCGCTAATTTGAGTTGTAGTTCCGTAATGGTGGCAGAGAAAGATGCGAGCGAAGCCATTCGGTCCGTTGCCGAATATCCAAAAGTTAAAGCCCGGCAAGGGTTTCGGGAAAAGTTAGATTTTCCAGCTTGCTCCGTTAGTAGTGAAGAAGTTGGCTAAGGCTAACGCTAGCGATGCTAAGCCGATAGTTGTTGTGTGTCATCAATCCTCTTGTTAGCCTGGTCCTACCAGACAATGCGTAGGAGGGCGGAGCCAGGCTACCAGAGTGGCTCTGGGCAGATCCAATAGTTTTAAACTTCAAAAGAGTACCCTCCTTCAAGGAAGTAAACATTTGTCAATGGAGAGTGGCCAGACTCTCTGTACAAATGAAATGTACCAGAGTCTGGTAGGACCAGGATACAGGAGACCGGGGTTTGTGTCCCGTTCTCGCCCCACGTGTCACAGAAATATTTATTTCATTACCCCACCCATGATCTTTTCCTAAACTTAACTCCCCTGTTCTTGTACCGCGGCTACCAGGATGCTGGGAAGGACTGTGATGCACATGCTCTATGAACACAATAACGCTGAAGCCTTTTTGGGCAACTTTTATTGTACTGAATGAGGTGCCATGTTTGAAGATAGCTTCTCTGAATACACCCAACGTTCTAACAAACACAAGACAGAACGGGAAATGCCTCAACCTGATAACTCTCCACCTCTTGTTCTTCTCATTCTTCTACTCTTCTTTTTCCCGTCGTCAGCTGGTTCTTTTTATTCTTCACCACAGCAAATTTACTCTAACTCATAATTCAGAATCATTCATTGCAGCAACCCACCATCAAGCACTGATAAAACAGTTTTGACATTCAAAATATTTTGTCCTTCTCATTACTGCCTCATTGTTCAGCATCATTGTATCAAAACTGTCCTCTGACAGAATTTTACCCAACAATGTAAAAGCCTGTCAAACATAGTATGCTTTCATTTATCTTTACTGTGCAAACTTGACACCATACCTCAACTGTCATATAAAAAAATGGGTGGGGATAGATTAAATATTTGATCTTTGCTAAAGAAAATATTAACATATTTCTGTCTGTGGCTCTTATGCTCATCAGAGAAAAATAGAAACTCTCAGTTTGTTTGGATGACGTTGAATCTAATGTCCTTCGCGGTGCTCTTTGATGTCAAAAGTTTGTGTTAGCGTGTAGAGACAGCTAATGCAGCCCATACTGGAACTTTACCTGAATGAAAAAACATGTTGGAGAAGTGGTCTGCACAGAAATGATCAATAAAGTATTATAAAAGGGAGACATTGACAAGGGATTGTAGACTGCACAGTGAACTCTCAACTTTACCTTCATTCTCCCTTCCAAAACACTGAGTTGCATATTAAGAAGACTTCATCCTTAACTAAGTTAGCTCTTAGTTAAGGATAGTGGTGATGGCACAGTGGATAAGACACATGCCTTTGGTGTGGGAGATATAGCAATTGTAATTCACTTTTGATAAAAGCGTCAGTTAAATGACATGTATTGTACTGTAATGTAACTAAATTAGAATCAGCATCATATTTTGCAAACAGTCTCACATTTCCAGACAAGTATAAAGTTCTAGTTTCCAAATGTTTTAAGACTTAACAGTACTGCCAACTTTTTTCCAAATCCAACATTAGATTTAGGATTTTCTTTTTGTTTTCTTTTTTTTTTCTTTGTCAGACATCATACATTTGCATTCATTTCAGTACAGTATGGACATAAATAAGTCTTTAGCAAGGTTATGTTACTGCTCCATGATAATGCAGTGCAGTCTGTCAAAACATTACTGTGCAAAAAACAATTACTCATTTTTTAAATAATATTGATAATTTTGGGGCAATTCAGACAATCTTTCCCCTCTTATAAAACCCCAAATCTGTTATTGCTGAAATAACTTGCTTACTAGCAGCATCAATATGGGTCAAATGTGTGTGGTATTTGCCAGTTGGCAACGACATCGGAAACCTTGTAATTTTTTCACATGTGCAAAGGCTAAAACATACATCCTGATCCCCAGCATGAAAACATTTTCCTCATCTTCTTTGTCCTCCATCTTGTCTGTAAGTAAGGGTGATGGAGATCCTCACTGGCTTATGTCAGTTACCATATTGCAGTTTTTGGCCAGCCTAAAACAGGCCTTTTAAACCAAGTCTCTCCAAAAGTCAAGTCACATGTCAATATGCAGCCAGGATTTCATGCAGAAACACAACTATGAATAAGAATTATGATCTGCGATGAGCTATTTCATGTCACTTACAAAGAAATAAAAGATAGACAAAGTAGTTATAGTTTATTATGTCTGAGGCCCTGAACTCTTCTGTTACTCACTGTGTTTTTGTAAGCACTTGTCCTTGGTGAAATATACCTGGCTGCAACAAAACAAATGCTGGCCAATGTTTGACAATTCTCAGTAAGTTTTCTGTTCCTGCATTGCTTTTTGACAGTACAAATGTTCTCTGAGACAAACAATACAAATGTCCAAATGAGTTGTCACAGTCAAATGCATATGCCATGTTTCAGTCAATCATCTTGTCCAACGTGTAACCTTACTCCTACATGGCAAGCTGACACCACTTTTGCGTTCTTTCAAATTGTTTTTATCCTTTTCTGTACAACTGACACGTCAGTTGACTGGTACGCTGATCAGGTACCTTTGCACATGCTCATGCTTGCTCCCTGACACACGTTGAAGCCGACTTGCCAGCAGAGACAGTGGTGCTGTCACTGCAGACACCTGATTAAAAAATGTTGCAAATAGTTTGCAAGCAGATATGTGCTGGCTCGTTGGCAGAGTCACAGGGCTTTTGTGGGTCAACAAGAGGCAACTGATTCCAGGGATTGTGGAGACGCAGGGAGAGTGAAAGGCTTCCATGCAAAGGTAGACTGAGAAATGTGTTTCACAAGAAAATATGTACACAAATGCATGTGTGTGTCTGAGACATCTCATGATTCTTAACAGAAGAGGAGGATATTAAATGTATTTATTGGATGAAGAAGAATTCAGGGTAGAAAAAGTTTTTTTTGAAATGCATCCTTTTGTAGGTGTACAGCAATACAATGTATTCTCTCGCTCCTTCATTTAATGCAAATGAAAACTGGTGATTGAGTGCTTTACTTGATTGATTCAGATTTTGAATTGTGTATTTAATTGATTAATTTGGGGAAGTTTACTTGTTTTATTTCTTAGCTGTGTCCAGCTTTGTCTGTTACACAAATTATATAACTGACCCAACAATGTCATAATTAAGTAAGTTAAGTAAGTTCTGTCTTCTAATTAAACGCTACAAGACGATGAAGAACTGTTTCCCAGCTCTGTTGTGACTACGGCCGCCCTGTTGTTCTCCGCTCAGATGGGAAAAAAAAAATCTGTTGTCTGTTTTGGGGGAATCACACTCCTGCAACCTGGCAAAGCCAAACGAAGGGTAACGGTCTCGCGTCTCCATCGTCATCCCAGAGAACAAACATTTGCACAACGCCTGGGAAGATGATATCCAATGCCACCCAAGGACTTAACAAATGACTCAATAATTCTGAGCATCAAAGCCGCAGTGTGCAATGTGGCGTCTGACCTGCGAGGTCGCTGGACTCCATGACATCAGACCCAGTATCACGTCATGGTCAACCTCAGCCCCTGAGTGCTAATTAAAACCAGACAGAAGGATCACGGACAAAGCTCAGGGCATTACCATTCATCACTGAGAAGCTTAGTTTGTTTATTTGCAGATGTAGAAGAGAGAATAATAACAGATTGTGCAAATTAGAGGAAAGAAAACCCAAGGGATATATAACTTAACAAATAAAAAGGTGGGTAAACTTAGTGTAGGAGGTTTCACTGTCTGCTACATCCCAGTATCCCTGCCACAGTCTCCTCAGCTGATTACACTGCAGCGCTGCACTCCAGGCTCCTCTCTCATGTGACCCAGCGGTCCGTGAAGTGTCATCAACCTTTATGAGATGGACGGGCTGAGAACAGAGGCCTAAAAGCTTGTACATAAAAGAGAGCATGTTTGCTTTGCTGCCTTTAAATGGACCCAGCACAGAGCAGTGGAGAGAAGAAGAAATGAAAGAAGAGAAATGGAGTAAAACAGATGCAACTGATTCGTGGAAGATCAACAATAAGCAACAAGTCCTCCCTGTGCTTTTAAACATGAATTAATGTAGATTCCAAGCGTTTTTTAAGTCTGTTTGTGACGCCTTGACTCACCGGCATGGTGGAATTTCGTAGGGGTGTGAGAATCTTGCTGTAATGGGCATTCCAGCGCAGCAACATTACCACTATTTCCCAACAATCAATCACGGTCAGTGTGCTTCAGGGGGAGAAAGAGTAAAAAGTAGCTGCAGGAGTCTGTTTTCTGTGTAACGTGTTACTATAGGTGGTATTTAAAAAGAAAAACAGTTTATCTCATGTAAAGTAAGTTGTCGATGCATATCTATAATGATATCAATCTTTAAAGATATGTATTGCTCCCCAGTTGCTTAAACTAAATGCTATTTAAGGCAAGTCTGAGAGGTGTAACCATGAAGGATAAATACATATTTTTACACAAGATAACCAGTCTAATACCTACAGTACACCCTTATACCCTAAGAAGTTATCTTAAGCTGTGTGACACATATAAATCAACGAGAGGGAGAATAACACTGCCAAGACTAGGAGTTTAACTCCTTCTGGGGCCACCGCTTTAAAAGAATGTACACAACCATGGTGCTGCAGTGTGTTCTGGATCCAAAACTGCAAAGTAAAGCTTTTCTAAAGATAATGCCAGTGAAGAGAACTAATAACGGTTTGCAGAGAGCAGCAGTCTTCCTGTGTGACTCATCTATGTGATATAAAGGTGACTTTACTGTTT
The DNA here is from genome assembly GCF_004354835.1 of Perca flavescens. Lineage (NCBI taxonomy): Eukaryota > Metazoa > Chordata > Actinopteri > Perciformes > Percidae > Perca > Perca flavescens. Next base: position 7,919,567 of record NC_041340.1, on the reverse strand, counting down.
GAGTCATGCAGAAACCATCCTAAACTGTGACAACTATTACAGTTTCAAATGGATACAGATAGAGGACACACAATATGTACACACCCTCCTGTTGTATATCAGAAAATTGCTACACTATGAGCGGAGCTGAAAACTCTATGAATTTTCCCCATGCTTAGGGAAACATGCAGCAATGCCCTGTTTATATAATTTCATCATCATAACAGCCAGCAACTAATAATGTGTAATTGTATGTATTTTGCTGTAAATGACTTGCACATTGCAAAAGAAATTTGCTCTATACCCTGCATTCAAAATCTGAAAACAAGTCACATGCAATACTTCCAACTGTTAACAGCCAAATTTTGTTTGTTAGTTCTGTCATCCAGCTTATTTTATCATTGCATATCGTCTTATCTCATTTTACTTCATGAAAGTCATTCATTTTTCATTTATTCATTTGTCTTTGTCTATTTGGTGTTCTAATCTAAATCAGCTTAAGCAAAAGTACTATAGAAACATACGTTATTGCACTTGAGATATTTCTTCCTCCAAATTTCTTCTCCAAAAGCAGGACCTTCTGAGACCAGTGATGATATGTCATGATCCCAACAAAGCAAATACACTAAACTAGGGAGGACGAAGCTGCTCAGATGTTTTGGTGTGACCTATTTAGTTTTCTCTAGGAGGTTTCAGTAGGGCGGAACATTATACCACTCCTAAAAAGACTAACCTTCTGGCAGACTCCTTCTGTTAAAACAGATAATTACATGACAAACTTTCATGGACCCTTTGCTGTTTGAAAAAGACATCATCATCTGTACGTGTGTGTTTGAGGGCAGTTGCAGAGTTGAAGCATTGAGCTGCTGGGCAGCTCCTGACTATTTGACAGTGACACTGTACATATGCCCATTTTGAGATCGCCGACGGCCGGCACATGTGCTCCACTTGCCGTCAGATCACGTTCGATCCAGACTTGGAAGGGAGGTGGACAATGTTGTCAAGCAAAACAAAAGGGCGTTCACTGTCGTGTTCCACACATTCTCAGCTAATCAGGAACTGCCCTGCTTGGAGACACAGTGTCCACTGAATAACACCATGCAGTGATAAGGTCACCAAATTAACTAAAGCTGGAATCAAGAAACTGAAGCCTTTTCTAATCCATGACCAACAAGATTAGAGGGCTTCCATCAACATACAGTTTTTTGTCGCTGGAGGAATCACTCAGGGGCCTCAGCTGTTGGACACAAAGAGGCGCCCGAATTTTGAAAGTTTGCTCCAAAATTAAACCATGCCTGGTGGCAAACGTAGGTTCAGTCTATGCACTTATCCTCACGTACGCTATTAATGTAAAAAATTACAAAATTAGTAGTTACGTCTTCACTACGCCCCCCGTGCACATAGCGATTACCTAAGGTGAGTCGCTGGCCCATACTTTATGACGTCATGTACTGCCTCCTGTCAGTTTCTCCATCAAATACAATAAGCATACAATATATTTTTTGGCACCTATCCTCTCCATTTATATCATAAATAACACCCCTTAAATTATATTGTCATGAAAGCACCTGGTACACAAAGTCACTCAGTGATCTATGAAACTGTTTACATTTTTACATTGTGTGTGCATGGAGGTGGTTTACTTTGAAAGGACCAATTTGAGTTTAAGAGTGAAGAAACTTCAGAAAGTATCTATAACAGCCCATCTTCGCTTCTTCATAGGTTTGTGAGGATTACAACTTTTTTTTTTTACAGTGATGATTTTAAAGGTGAACTGAGATCAGTTTTTATGGAAATCCAGAAATCTGAAACATTCAGTGTTCTTCGTACAGCAAAGAGCACAAAGAGCCAGTGAAAAGTCTTTGTGTCTGGTAATAGCTGTGCAATATGCAAAACAAGTCTGTGTCTTTTCCCAAAGCAAAGGCAGCCTCGTTTCTGAAAAGGTTCCATACATGAGGTAGCGAGGAGAATGCCACACTGGGGAGAGGAGAGAATACACTTTCTCCCTTCCTCTCCTTGCTCAGTGATCTAGCACAGTGAACACAAAAGATACTGTTTGCCAGTGTGCAGAGGAATTCAACCAGTTACCTCAATGACAGAAATAATGCTTCCCATAGAAAACATGGGCCTGTAAACAACACAATGGATCAAAACTCTGGAAGATATGACTCAATGGAAAATGAGATATGTAATTAGAAAAAAAAGTTAACAATAATAAAACTATAGACAAACTAACCACTTATGGATCTGACTTGGTACCATATGATTTAGCAAAATGAATGTCAAGGCATCACTTAAAATGTCATTACAATTACATGGTCAGTGTCTTAAACCTATAGCCCAACATGATGCTCAGGAAATGTATGTTGACACTTTTCCTACAGTTTTTCACTGTTATTGTAATAACCATTTTACATAACCACAATATATTATGAAGGTATACCTCCAACTATCTATTTTTTGCAAGAAGTCAGCATCAGATTTCACTCTCTTTGAGACATCTAAAAGTTCCCCCACCTAAACAGTTTTTTATTATATGAGCAATTGCAGTCAAGTTAGCCCAGATTTCTTCCCTCAGGTCTTCAGGTCCTCCATGTCTGTTGAGAACCACCTCCATGATAAATCCTCAATGCTTTATTTTGCTTTTAGAGGAGCATAATTCTTGCAGAGAGTTTTTTTATACATTTTTTATCACCCAGTGTTTATCCTGCGAACACATCCCTTCTTGACAAATTTCACATAGAAATATGGGATGACATTTATCTGCATCTTAAAGAAATCTCTGCAGCTTTGTGCCTTTTAACAGTACTTAACACTTAAACGGAGTAAATCAGTCTGAGGAAAAAGAATCACTTACAAATGAGAATAAAATGATCAGCCAGATAAGATCCGATGATGTGGTTTACAAGTACCACCGCATTCATAAAGTTCTTTTCTATCAACACAGTTTAGTGTTGCAGCATACACCTTGTCAAGGTTTGATGGGTGAGATTACAGGGTTTTAGTTTTAGATTTGGCTTGCTATGTTACAATGCATGTATTTCAACAAGGAAAAAAAATAAGAGATGAAGTTATTAGTTCTTGATTCTTAATGGCATTGAGAAACTGATATCAGTGTTAAAACCACAATATTCTATTATAGAATAGCTGACTTCAGGCTTTGAATACTTTCACAGATTGGACCTTGCATATTTTAGAGACTGTGAATAATGAAATTCATATAATGAATTTTTACTTTCATCTACAAAAATAGATATGGCATTTAAGAAATGCACTTCAGTTTATTTTATTTTTCACCTGTAGCAACTGTCTCTCCTGTGTTTTATTTAGACCTGCATTCCAACTGGCCCACATTTAGAGGAAGGTTTATCATACCTGTCATTCTGTTAGTCATTTCCCTCCCTTATGAAGCCTAATAAGCTCAGTCACATTCTCAGGATGAGACCACACAGCTTTTTATACAACAGATAGTTGCAGCCAAGCCACCTGATTGGTCACTGATGCGTTCCAGCCGTGCCGGTAATCCCACAATGCACTGGCTAGATGTTATGAAAAATGGAAATGGTTTCGATACTAACTCATGTTAACGAGGGGGCTCGAAGACAATCCGTCTTGCTTCACACTGCGTCTCATATTTGTAATTTATTTACACTGACTGTTTTAAAGAAATGGTACGAAACCACGTCATTGTTGAACACAACATCATGTTAAAGAAGCCTCTCTTGGATTTTATTGCTATAATAAAGAATGTGTGCTTAAACTTCACTGGGACTTTCAGCACTCTGCTCAAATAGGCTTTTTCCACTGGACTATTTTGTTATCCTGGACACATGTTCTCCCTGCACAATATGTTTTCCTTTATATTTATTTATTTTTGTTTCAGTGCACTTTATGTATAGTAAAGTTGTTCTCTTTTGAGTTATTGTCTGTCAGGACCAAAGGCAAAAGTAGCATGTTGTTATTACCTCTGCAAAACCTCTTAGAGAGGAGGCCAAGGTGGATGGATTTGACTCTGACATGGCAGACTGCTCGTTGCATCTTGTCTCCTACCAATGTCCGGTGTTGATTTTCTTCAATAGAGATGTTTTCCCTTAAGTTTTAATGCCTAAACCTACCACTGAAACAATCATTTGTAACGGTTTTGGAAGGCACTGACAAACAATTTCATCCTGGGGTGCCTGGTCAAAAAAACCTTTATGGGTAATTTAGGCTATGACATTTTAGAGGACTTGTAGGCAAAGTTATTCTCATGTATCGCCGCAAGCAGGTTCAGTAAGTCACAAATAAGCCAACATATTTGCTTATCGCCATTTCAGACACATTTGATTTAGTTAGAAGGTAGCAGAAAAATATTAAGAAAACATGGGCAAATATTAGAAAACAACAAGGAAACTATCCATACAAATGGACATCAGAGAAATACACTTGTTCACAAAATGACCCCTCAAAAAATTGCAAAATGATCCTTATTTCTGAAATGGTTCTTTATATTTACTAATAATTGATTCCCCAAGTACTGGCCAATTTTACATTTGCAAAGTGATGTTAACTTTGTACAACACAGCCACCAAGATAGAGCCCTGTTCCTAAACCCTACATTAATGTTTACTTTCAGGCTATTTTTAAAAATTTGTACCATAAATCAAAGGGCATTGACCAGTGCCATTCTGTGCCAAACCATGCAGACTCAGCACAGGCAGCCCAGCTGTCTTCTAAAAATGACATTCCCATACAACTAAACGGCATTCTCAATTATGTTCTGAGGAAATTCAACATGTCCTAATACCAGCAACACATTACAAACATACTTATTTCAACCCAAACCATCATCTTTTCTTAAAGTCTACCCAAGTGGTTTTGTTTCAATTCAAAACATTAACCATGTGTTTAAAACTGAGACAATTTAACAACATGCGCCTCTTGGTACAAGGATGTGTTGAATGCGGGAGAAAATAAGTTTCCCTCGAAATTGATTGACAATTGCAGTTTAGTTGTGTGTTTAGAAGACAGGGCTGGCACAGGTGCAATTAGAAACACCATGTAGTATGATTTATCAATCTCAGTTAAATACATAGTGGACTTCGATGTAATGATTACGTCATACAGATGGGCCTGGATTTAATGGCAGTTAAAAATGACTTTTTCAAAAACCATTCCAGCAACAGAAAGCTGAAGACCAGCTCAACAATGTGCCTTACATTTTAGATCACAGCATCCTGCTTATCAAAATATTTTGCACCGCATCTTATCAAAATACCTCAGTAACCCTGGAAACATTTTGGATGCATTGAGTTTACCTGACAGCGTTCGATTCCATCCAAACTGATGAATATTCCAACGTCACAGATAGTGGGTGTGTTGTTAAATAAAGGCGGGTTTGATTCTGAGCAGAGCTCAGCACTCCACCTCAACTTGGCATCGTCTGCCTGTAACAACGCTCCATGAGAACATGACTGAGCAATGCTAAATCCATGACCCCACTTACACTTACAGTATACCCCACATCACCCTGCAACCACCCCGTCCTCCCAGTCCATGCCTCATTCTCTCCATTTCAATATATTCTTCCTCTCTTTTTTCCTCTTAAACAGCTCAGCTGTATTCAAATTTAAAGTGACCTGTCATTGTTTTGGAGGGATGTTCTTGAGATTTGCATTAACGTCAACCAGTTTTGGAAGAAGAATTAACAAAATGTAGCAATACCAACATGTAAAAACAATTCTTTACAAATATGCATTCAAAATGTGCGTGGAATTGTGGTTGCAGTATTAGTAGAAGTGATGGTTGCAGTTGTACTTCTACATCCTGTTGTTTCTGAGTATTTTCTTCCCTTTTTACTCCTGCCTGCTGAGACTTGCTTTACGGCAGGTACAGGCAGTACACTTGTACCATATTCATGATACTGTATGCTCAAATCTCTCTTATCCTATTTATTTTTACATCTCTCCTCCTGTCACTTATTTAATCACAGATCAACACGCTGCTCTGCTGAATCAAATCATATCAAAATCTCATCGCTGTCACCGGTTCTAGTGTTGTTAAGAGTGATGGCGCTCTCGTCCACACTCTTTGCATATTTTTGATGGAGCTAAGCCAAGTGAAGTAGCTATAGTCATATCACTTAATATTGTTTTTAGTCACCCACGCAATTGTAACTGCCACTCTGAATATGTAAAATATCAAGCACAGCACAGGGATGCAGTTTTAAAGATTGAGAGACACAGAAAGGAGAACAAAAAGATTGAAAATCAAACCACACACATGGAGCTATTACCAGCCTAAACAACCAGCTGACATGCTCCTCCACACAGAAAAAGTACAAGTCACGACTACAAGTGCTATTAAAGTATCACATGGTGAGCTATGATTTGGTGGCTTGGACTGCTTTGTGATTTTTTTCCTGTATGATTCCAATGGAAGTATTTGTTAATATGACAACACTGAGCAAGTTGAAAACTCTATTTTTTTTTGATCTAGCAATGCCTTTTCAAGTGCAAAGTGTCTCTCTATGGCCTGTAGGGAATTAAAAACGACAAGATTACTTAAGCCATTTAGTGATTGCATGGCTCAAAATCTTTTTCTATAGTTTGTATTTTGGCATCTTGCACTACAAGACAATTATACCATCTCCTTGTGGCGACTGTCTCTCTATTATATGTATTGAACAGCAGAATACAAGCATAATCATTTTTAAAACAGCGGCTGTTTCCCAATGTGCTGTGGCTGCTGGAAAATATGTTTCTCTCTTAACGTAACTGAGAAAATGCAGTTTTGTTGTATTAAAATGTAATCTTTTAAGAAAACAGGGTTGGAGTATGTGTATCTGTGACATACCAGTTTACACACATTGTGGGGACTGAAGCCTATGATAAAGCCTGAAAGCTCATTGTGAGAGAGTCTTGATTAATTATAACAGATACATTTTTTTAAGTTCATAACATAAAAACAGCGAGAGATTGCTGCAATTTGCTAAGCTCGCCAGGTGAAAAAAGATCGAAGAGTAAAAAACGTGGGTGGTCCCCTCGTTGATGTGCATCACATGCAAGTGTCTCAGAGTATGTGCGTATTGACAGATGCAAAAAAACGTTCTGTGGATTGCCCTCTCAAACTTTCACAGAATGAATGTAAGTCAATGCAATGTCCTTCAAAAGCCGCTTACACATGATCCATGGTAAAACTGCTCTGCGCTGGCCGTTTCATTGTTTTCTCATAGGGAGAGTGGTGCCGCTCATCTAAAACTGTGCTCAAAGTCCAAATTATTTCAACTCTGACCTTGTTGCCACTGACCTTTCAAGGCGCAACCAATTCCAGAACCTTCCTGAGCTGCACTTTGCCTCTGCTCAGCGCCTAACTTTGCGGTTTGGCCGCGGATCATGTGTATGCGGCTTTAGTGACCATAACAATTGTGTGTGTGTGATTGAAGCATCTGTAGATTCCACAGATACTTACCTTTCACAAAAGAACTCTTGTTTGATGAAACAATGTATGATCAGCATGTACAAGGACCAGAGGGTTGAGTGTTTTTATTTGTGGTTACCTTATATCTGAACTACCTACGATTTGTTTGTCTCAGTACCTCTAACTGCAGACAGATCTTGGTTTAATTCAGCTCAGTTTAGCTGAGGCCAGGTTTGGTTAAGTGGTTACCATGCTCCATTAACCCCACTGTCAGCGACTGAAGATCCATCCCGGCTCGAATCAAGGCCTCAGCTGGGCGGATCGCCCCGCCCACCGTCCTGCTCGGTGACAGGCCGATCATTGTCTCTCCACCTCTGCAGCAGCCAAGGATTCTTTGGGGATTGAATAAACGCAGGTGAGTTACTGCTTTGACAGGAGATGTGAAATATTCCTATATTGTATAAACATTGCATCACCCACCCTATAAGCTGTAACTGGCAATTGTCCACAAGTTATTAGATGGAGGAATCCGATGCTTTGTCTCTGGGTTCTCAGTGTTCCCCTTTGTGGCTCTTTATCGGTGAGCAAAGGACGAACTCCAATGGGACTTCTAGATTGATTTCTTAATGATTGTGGTGGTACAAAATGACTACATGCAGGAATACGTTTTCAAAATGTGTGCTGAAGAAAATTGTTTATGAAATCACAAAAGTTGAACACACTGCTGTACTGTAACTTTATTGTGTTTTCCCCTGAATCAAATCAGTAAGCTAACTTTAGTGGAACTCATCATGCCAACACGTTCTCCAAATTAAATGACACGTTTTAGGTATTAGATTTTAGTGACTTTAAAATGGATGAGCTTTTCCTGAGCGATACCTGGGGTTAACTGCTGACTGAGAACACCACTTCACTTCGAATGGAGCTTCATTTTCAGTAGACACTCAGCACCACAACTCTACTGGGGCTGATGACAGACCAATTTTATTATCATCTACAGGATAAGCTTTGTTTAAGACCAAGACATTTTCTTTTATTAACTCTTGGCACTTTTAAGACATTCCACTTGTTTTGTCCCTCCTCCTCTCTTCCATAAAATTCTGATAAAATAACCAGACCAAAACACTTTGGAAGCAACTAAATAGCTTTCTTTTTTTTGGTGCAAGTCACACAGTGTATGCCCCTTTATTTTTTTATATGTATGGTGCAATCTTCAATGTAAACCAGACACTTCACACACAAAGATCTGTGGGAAAAAAGAAGGCAACATTAAAAACAAAGGGTCACAAATCTGTGAAGGCATTTATATTATATTTTCCCTCACCAGACAGAAGGAGTTAACACATGTACACATCTGCAATGCTTTTCTGACACTATCAAGTGATACTTTTTAAACATTGTTATGGTTATCCTTATATTTATGCTTAAGAATCTGTGAGAAAGTATTTGAACATGCATTCTCAAGATAGGAGGAGGATATGTAATGTGACCATGATTTTATATTGCGGATAAGATAGAGTAAAATTTACGAGTGACTTCAGTACATTGTCTTTCCATCCATCTAAAGAATTTCTTTTTTATAAAAAGTCAGTATTTCAGGATATCTCTGCCACCTCATCACCATTTTTAATTGGAGGTTGTCAGCCTACATATCTACTAACAATAATTTCACACTACATGGAGTCATTTGATTCAGTGTTAAACTTTTAAACTCTTCTTCGCTTTGAGTGTTCATATTAGGATATATTATGAGAACTGGATACCAGACTACATGCATTTTTCACTGCCCAAAAGTATTAGTATCTACTTTTGTACCCCTGTCTTCCGATGGCAGTCTACAGTGAAGATGCTGTTTTTGCACCAGGTTTTTGTGCAGTACCACAGTTAGTCACTGTGACAAACTGCAAGGCTCTTGCCACTCTGTCTGCAGCTCCATATACAGTATGTAATATAGTTATGCTTTGAGGGAAGTATAATACATCCATGCTTATTGTGCTATAAGGATTGTTGTTTTCCCACAGTGCATGTTGTGGTCACTGCTAACTCCTATTGTTGCACTGTTGGTGAAGGTGTAGATAGCTACGTCATTTCTCCGATACGCATGTAGTTGCCAGCCAGTAGTTGTTCAATTTGGGTCACATTATAGTAAGAAGCTGACTAAGAATCATTTCAAAGGGGCTTAAACATTTAGTCGACACCCCATGATAGTATAAAAAAACACTGTGGTAGACAACCGTGAATTCAACTCTGAGTTGATACACTGCACCAATTTCCACAGCAACTGTTTAATATTTCTCCAAACAAAACTGGCATCAAAATAATTTTAATTATTTTATAACCCTTCTTACCTTCCCAAGTTGGCTCCTTCTTACAAAAAAGAGAAGCTCACACAAACGTCAATTAAAAGGGCTTTATTCAGCCAAAATACAATATAAACAAGTATGAATATAAACATCAAGGAAAACATGGAAATCAATAATATTAGTAGTGCCATGAGTGTATGGGTGAGTGTATTGTGAGGTGTAAATAAAAATCTAAATATAATGGATATGGGAAGAGCTGGAATATGTCCCCGGGGTGGTGCATGGTGAAGAGAGAAAACCAAAACAGAACATCAAAGAGAAAACCACAGGGTTGTCACACCATATAACATTGTACAGATAGTGTTTTTAATAAAACTAACTGTAAAATTGTATCTGGATACACTGAGGAACTGAGTCAAATAATTACTTATAAAAGCAAAGATCCTATTTATTACTATTTTTTTCTACTGCAGTCATACATCATTTTCCTCACAGCTTGGTCAAATCATCCTGGACTGAGGCAGTCTGGTCTACCATCTATAGCAGCTGATAGGTCAGCAGGAGCTGCTGTAATCTGATCATAGATAATCTGCGGGCTCATACATCACAGCTGTATGAAAACAGTCTCCTCCAACTTTTAGTACAACTGTGCACACTAAAACCCTTTGACGGGTAATCCGTCACTATCTGTGCAACCTATACATGACAAAGCAACAACATGTCTTTGAATTGCTTGTTACGGGTGAAATACCAGCTTCAGGGGTGAGTTTTTCTCCTCCTCTCGCAAGGCAATGAATCATAAAAATGTGACAAATATGGTTTGACATTGCTTTATGGGGCTGATTAATGAGTGTAGCTATAGTCATGGTGGAAAGTCCCACATAGACAGGTTTGGAGATTTCTGTTTAGCACTGGAGCAGTAAAGAAAAGCCTCTTCATGTGTGTCCTGGCGTTAAACACAGGTTGGCTGGGTGACATGCAAACAGGCTGTTCCCTTATGTGAACCTAAAAATTAACTTTAAAGCTGTTCTTATAAAAGCAACAACATGCTCAATTAGTCATCTATATATTGACACTTCCAGTAGGCATAAACTATTGTTTCAGAGCTTCACCACACAGGGAGGACCTGTTTTAACGCTCGGTGGATGTTTTACCGTTGAAGAGTTACAGCAGTTAAATATTAAATCATCATCTTCAACTATAAAAATTCGCTGGTATTTCTGGAGTCGGCGCCTGTGATAGTAACCATGACTTCTTACAGAGCTGTTTGGAAACAACCTCTTCATATTGGCTAAACTCTCACTGGTTTATTTTATTTGTCACCTGTAGCAACATGTTCGTCTGTGTTTTATTTAGACGTGCATTCCAACTGGACTACATTTAGCAAAAAGGTTTATCATACCTGTCATACTTTCAGAGCCATTTTCCTCCCATATGAATCCTAATATGCTCAGTCAGACCACACAGACCACACAGCTTATTATGCAACATCCAACGGTAATTCTCACAATGCACTGAATTGCTGTACTTTATCAAAAATGTAACTCAGTAACCAACTTGCTGTGATAACTATGAGTAACAACGTTCAAAAGAAAATGTACAACTCTCCTGGAAAAACATTGCTGCATTATTGTTGCATCCATCAGTAAATAACACTTTCTTGGGGATTTAAAGTATGTGTTGTGTAATGTTCAGGAGTGTATTTAGTACTGTCAAGGCGTAGCTATTCAGTTGAAGGGTTACAATGAAGTCACGTAACAGCTGACATGCCAGCATCCATAAAAAACATCATTTGTTTTTTAAACTCCTTGCCTGCAGGATGCAACCATGAGAAATATATATTCATACAAAATGAGTCACACGCCAGTGAAGAAAGACTGACAAATAAACAAATTTATAACAGTCATAGCAAGAGTACACCCTCGGAGGTGTGTAGGCCGATGGCATTTTTTATGTCAGGTCATATGGAAAACTTCTGTTTTTTTAATCTGATTTTCTCAATCTTACTATTGAGGGGAAATTCACAAGGTCTTATATACTAAGGAAATGTTGTGATCCTCATGGCCTTGTAACCTGTTCAAACGCTGCTGTATTTATTTCAAAAACTCCTGAATGTCAATAACAAAATAAACATTCTTCTCATTCTTTTCTTTGTGGTTTTTGTCCCACAGCTGCAAAATGGCTGTAATAACTCTTGTCCCATTACAACAGACTGTGTGATTTCAGCATTGTTTGGGAATTTCCCAAAGGAATCTTGCAGAATATTATTAAACCGAAAGAATTCATGAAGTCTTTGGCTTTGGTAAAGGTAGAGACAACTTTTTTTCAGATGATTTAGCTGCTATAGTAATAAACACTTGCGTTCCTTTCTTTATCTCACTATCTAATGTTTCACATAAGCTGCCAAAATGAGCAAGGTGTTTTTTTCTTAGGCTATGTATGATTATACACCAGAATATTTGTTACATATCTTGCCAGGACATTGTGTCCTTGACCCTTGCTCTCCGGACAGAAGTTACATGTAAACTTCTGTTAACTAAATAATTTGCCTTATGTGTTATGTGTTGTTATGTCAAAATGCTTATATTGAAGATTGCTGCAAAACATTTAGTGATCACTTTTTAATTTCGCTCACGGCAACTAAAACACAGTAAATCAAGGTAAGGGAACTAAAATCATTTGGTTAACCAGTAGGATTTTAGTGATCTGTTGGAGCTTAGATGAGCAGCCTCAAGCTGTGCTGTCAGCACATGCCCTCACCAACGAGGACTAACACAGGTGATGAATCTCATTAAAAGTAGACCAGGGTTCCATAGTGAAGACGTCACTGATGACATCACTGATTTAAATTTAAAATGGGTCTCAATAAGGATTAACTGTTGTAGATAAAAACCTACACCTTTAATGTATATCCTTTTCAGGAAGCTGGCTCAGCTGGTAAATACAGTTCTTGGCCTTTTTTATGGAAGATATTTTGACATTACGAAACACACAGAGTTATCATTAGTGTTATTAGTAACACCTGTGCTTTTATAAATATTGTCTGTAAATGTTAAAAAGTAGACCCTCCCAAAAAAGAGATCCCTGATCTTAAATACTACACTGATCTAACAAAAGCAGCTTTAACTGCTTTTTGTGGCCACTTGAGGACAGCAGAACAAGCTTTAAACAATACACTGATAAATTATCACCTCATAAAGTTGGTAAAAACAGCCTTTTTGCACATCCAGCCCTTTTCTTTGTAACTCTTTTTGTCACCACCTAACTCCTGAGGAAAGGGAAATAGCCACTAAATACCCCCATTATGTTGTAGTTAGCCGCTAACTGTCTGTCTGCTGTTTGGTGCTGGGCAGTGAGCATACCGTTTTTTTCATCCGAGATTTTTTGCTGAAAAAGGCTGTCAACTTCCGCTTAAATTAAAAATCAAAAGTTTGAAACCCAAAGTGGGGCTGCAGCAACGAAGACGTCCATCCCCACCAGATGAGATGCTGTAGATTCATGCTAGTTTAGCCAAATAAAATCCTTGTTTCCTTGTATGGAGACACCAAGTTACAGCAGCCAGTGTGCATAAAGTAATTGTACTTGATACACAGCAATATACATATTTAGACAACACAGCATAAAAAAAAATATTTTCTCAATTCTCAAACACCTTTTTACTCTGGATTGATCACAGTAGAAAAATACCTCCTCTGTTGTGTTGCTGACGTTCTTCATTCTCGCCCCTTGCATTGTTCGTCCAGTCGTGGCGAAGAAGTGCTATTGGCAGTCATTGCTGTGATTGGTGGTGTTGATACATTTCTTTAAGAGGTAACTCTAGCTGCTCATATCTCTGTTTCATCCTCACAGAGTCTCCGGGGAGCATGCTAGAAAACAAAGGCTGCAGGATACTTTGTGGGGTACACTTAGGACTGGTTCAGTTTACTGTAAACACACTGGCAGGGCCACAGCAGAGGTCACATATGAGTGTTTGTGTGTGGGTGTGGAGCCTTTTGTCACGGTGCTTTCATAGAGTTAAGTTGCAGTTGGTGATGGAGGATGAAACGATGGGGAAAAGAACTCTTTGAAAACCGGAGAATGTATTATTAATGTATTAGTGTATAAATGTATTATTTAAAGATATATATAATTTCTGATCTTATTTTTAGTATTTTGATATTTGAAAGAAATATTTTATATATATTTTCCATGTAGTGTTTAGACTCGACTACTGGACTAGACTAAAATATTGTGTGGATTATTTGGGAATTTCCAATTTGTATGAAGTATAGTAAATGATTAGACTCTTGTGGAATCGTATATGTATATATATATATATATATATAGAAGGACCTAATGTCATTCTTTATTTTTCATCAGGGACAATTTTGTGAATCCAATTACTCTGTTACTAAACTTATATATACGACAATACGTATGGTCAAACACTTGTTTATGGTACCTATTTTTTCTGATTCAATCTCATTGAATCTGTTGTGTTTTATCAGATACTGACGGACATTTTGACTTGTCATAGTCAGAAAAACACAGGTGAAACTAATTCTGTAAAATTTGCTCAGTTCCATAGTGTCCCAATAGGCCATGACAGTGAGCCAGCATGCACAAATCAAGCACCCTGGAACTAGCTCACCTAAATGGAAGGCGGTCATTTTAATGTCATCAATTACACCTGTGCTTTTCCTACTATGAAAGGTCAAAATGTCTGCTGTGAATAGGGTCTGTTGCTTCCAGCAGCAACTACGGAGGCTAACTGCTGTGCTCTACCTTTTAACATTGGAAATGTGTCACTGTATACAGGAGCTGTGCACCTACACGTATAGTCAAGGCAGAAGACAGAATTCCACATGCACGTTTTTGTAGCATTTGGAAATGTTGCCATAAAACAACAGTTGTAAAAACACTTGAAACTGTGTATAAATATTGGTTTTAGATGTATGGTAGTGGTACAAATAGCAATAGGAGAAAAAACTGTTGTCGGCTATCAGTGACCTATCAGGGGAGGCAGGTTAATTGTTGGCTGACTAGTTAGCCGGTGGTCACCTCAGAGAAGATATATTTGGTGTTTGCCATTTGTCACCTTGATCCTCAGCCGTCGTTCCACAAACACTATGAGGTGCAGACTCTAATGAGGCGGTGTGTGTGTGTGTGTGTGTGTGTGTGTGTGTGTGTGTGTTTACGCTTGTACCTTTTTCGACACAGAGGTCAACCAGTGAACTAGGTGCTGAGGGAACAATTTTTCACAGGCTTTGATTTGTCTGTGAGTAAGTTGGCAAGTATGCTTTCAAAGTCCAGTAGTCTGCGGTCCCAGCAGACCACCACAAAGGAGCTAATCCCCTCTATCACAGCCAGCGCAAACACATTAGCCACACAACATCAACACTGCACTCAAGAGCCCCATTGACAAATCCTCCCTGCTTTCTCAATGAAATTCAGGCGAGGAGCCACGATGTTCCTTTCCCAGCAAATCAAGGAGCTCAAATGTTGTAATTCAAGATGCTGTGAAGAACGATTTAAGCTACAGTGGGCAGAAGTTTTTATCTTAAACAAACAATAACTGAATAAGATGCTTATATATCATCAGTCAGTGTGTGTTGTTGATGTATGAACTCATCACGTGATTGAACTTAGCTTTCTGCTGGTAGGACAAGACATAAGATCAAAACAGTAGATAAGGCATGTTTAAAAAGGTTCTTTAAGGTGTTTTTGTGCGTTGTCATGGTTGCTGTCTGTCCGCTACCTCTGCTGGCCTCACAGTTGCAGGTTTGCACAGCCTAAGATGTTGTTTAAAATCCGAACTTGGACCAAGGAGGAGTTAACGATACACTTCCTGCCTCAAGGTCAAAAGCCATGTTTGTGCCTCCATATTTGTCTGTGTGGTGGCAGAGGAAGGACAGAAAAAGCTGTAAGAAATTGGTTCCTGTAACTTCACTCCAGCTAAAATTCATCCTACTATTGCAGGTCGTGCCACAGCTCATGCTCACTACATTCATCCTTTTCCTTGTATGACAGTAAACTCTTGGTAGACATTCCCCTCTGGCAGCCAATCACGTTCCAGTACTGCGTGATGTCCTGCCTCTCTCTGGGACTGTGTTGGCACCACACCTAGCAATCAGGCCACTGAAAAGTGTCTGAAAAGAATTAGTGTCGAGCTCCTGAGAGGACGTCATCAGAGGCACAATAGGGAGTAGGCAGCGAGCCCTTGGGCCCCCCGTGGGGGTCGCCGGCTCCCGAGTGAGAGCCCTGTGGACTCCCAGCTGTTCTATGCAACATGCTGAACAGTAGGGGGTCACCCTGTGTTTGTTTAAAACTAACAGGAGTTTCATTAAAGCCCTGACTCCCCTCATTTAGGACTGCCATGGGGACACAAAGGACAGCCCTGGGAAGCGGCACGTTGCAAGGGACACCAATTATTGAGGCAAGGACACAGGCCAGCTTGTTCGTGCTCAGGGACATGTCAACTCGTTGGACGACCCCCTCCGTCAAACCCATTGACCAAAGCACACAGAGAGGCATCTTAATTGGTGTTGGGCAAACAGATTTTGTCACAAAGTTGCAAAGGAAGCTAAGTAGCTGAATGTTCACATTGTCCAACCCCTGACCTGAGCTTCAGGGCCGCTCCGAGACATCATTATGCTCCATTACTTTGAGTAATCGTCTCAGACTCGTCCTATACCGCAGCGGGGAATCCAGGACAGCAATTAAAAGCAATATTCTGGCAATAACAACGGCGTAAATAAAAAGTGAGCCCTTTTCTCTTTGTACAATGATATGATAGTGGCGAGGGGTAAGATTTGGCACAGCAAGTAGCATGGTAGGGTCTTTGAGCGGCACCATGTTGGGTTTTTTGACAATGTGGTCTCAGGCTTCTTCTTTGCTCCAACCTGTCCCCCCTTCCTCCTCTTCAACTCCATCCCCTCGCTGAATCCCCAGAGCCCCCGCACTTCCCTCGCTCTCTGCCTCTTTCATTCTGTTTTAAAAGGGATTCTGTGAGCGGGAATCACTTGACATCATTAGTTTTTGAGAGCGGCCACCATGGCAGGGTTGCTTGTCTTGGCTCATGAAAACATATGTCAGATTAGCAGCAGAGACCCTGTGTTTTGACCTCAGGTGAAAGGTCTACATGAGTGTTTTTTCTTCTTCTTTTGCTCTTATTTCCTACTGTTCTTCCTACTCTCTGTCTGACCCAGAGACCCCCCAATACTTCTTTGCATTAGTTTTAACCCGACAGAAGGACCAAATGGTCTGAGTTTGGCCTGTGGAATAATGCAGTTGTCTCTTCTTTGCCATCTTGCTGTAGGCAGGCCATGCTATGTGTGCTGTTTTCTATCTCTTTGACTTTTGTGCAGACTCGGGGCAAAAATCAAATGAAGGTCCCTGCCAACCTCTTCATGTTTAGGCTACACCCCCTGTCCTATCCAAGTACCCACTATAGTACAGTATGCAGCCTATCATATGTTGTTACATACATTGTAATGTAGTATTCATTTTAATATGTAGATTTACAGAGACAAAAAAGGAAGGAAGAAAAAAGTATTTTGACTCTGGTGTGGTCCTCAGTATATCGAGCCTGATCTCTTGACATGTTTGAAGTTGAGCACAAAGTCTTGAAATGTAAATACAAAAAAAAGTCGCTCCACTGTGATTACATAGTAGGAAACACACCTGAAAATGAAGTGAAAATGAAACGATTAAATTAATGAAATGTTTATTACGGTATTATGGTTGGTAAACTGGTGGATATGTTTTACCTTATGCAAAATAATTTTAACATATTAACCTGTTTCGTAATTTGACTAATATCACATCTCACCCTTAGCTTTGCCGTGGCTGTTTTCATTACACGTAATAATAAATATTTCAGGAGATGACGAGCTGAACATGATTCGCCCGAGTTTTAGTATTGTTTCAAAATCCCATTTCTGGTAAATTGAACATGTTTAATGTTTGTTTATGTCCTGCATATAAGTTTATGCTCATTTTACAAAATGTCTCGCCTGTCTGCCAAGATTGAAAAACCTGTGTTCCACATTAAGGATGAGCAGTTGTGTTTTGTTTATAATCATCTGAAATACATTAAAAAAGCTTGTATTTTAAGAGGGAAGTTGACTATTTCCTAATTTTTTAACATCTTGCTACTTGTGTTCACCGTTGATATATTTGACTAAAAATAATGCTTTAAAGGACGTTGTAAATATAATGATGGTATTAAAGATATGAATGTATTAACCATAAAGGTGTGCTCAGACCTGACATGAAGCAAATCTTTTGAGGAGCCCGATTAGATACAAAGTCAATGCAAAGATGCAAATTCACTACGGTCATCGCAAATTTACGCATTACGCTGAAAGCCTATCAGCGTAGAGATTCTCCAGACGTCACACAGAATCAGAAATGGAGGACCATCTAATTTACGCCTCGACTGTAGACACACAGGGCTCTACGACTCAACGTCAGTACTGTATAGAGATCAACAAAATGGAGAGGGCTTGGGCAAAAGTCAATGAAGGTGACTACATGCTAAGTTCTTAAATATGTATTTGTTACTTCATTCCAGCTATCGGTTGTACTTCCTTTGAACCAAGTTAGCACTGATGTCATAGCGTAACTAATGTATTATTCAATTGGAAAATACTCCAAAAAACACACTTGTGGCCGTATTCGCGTGAGTAATGCAAGGCCAAAAATGGCTTTGCGTTTGGTCTGAACACACCTGTACAGAAACCTTGATTCATCATTACCAGACAGTTCTTTAATCATGATTTACAGCCCTTTATTAGGAAACACTAAAAAACTTATCCTGAGACAGCAGCCTGATAGCACACCTACGTGTCAGCCACGCTTATTCTGGCTCCTTCTGAAACGTATGCGGTTAGAAGCTGTGAATGAAATTGTTTTACATTTTGCTTTTCCTTTTAATAGAATTTGGTCTTTTCAAATTTGTGTCTCTTTTAATTTTTTTTCCATCTTTATTTAGTATTCTATTTGAGCAGTTTTATGTTTTAGTCTTTTGTTTTGTTTTCAAATTTCAAATTGTTTGATTGATCGATTTGGCAGCTCAATGGTATCTACAAATCTACAAATATCCATGTAATCCTCTCCCTCTCTCTTTCATTGTCACACACACACACAGACACACACACACAGACACAGACACACACACACACACACACACTACATCTTGTTGTCACTGTTCATCTGTTTGATGCCACAAACAAAATCACTAAAAGTCCTGTTTTGAAGGATTCATAACAGCCCTGTGGTTATGATGATAACCAATCAAAGATCACAGATTTAAGAAAATAACCAAGTACAGTAACAAAGAGGGTGATGCAGTATGAGATGATAGGAAAGATAATAAGAAAGGCGAGGGCATAAAACTATTTATCAACCGATAGAATCATAGTGCACACGTAGTGTCATCAGTTTGATGTCAACAAAAAAAATTGTAAATTAGAGGCCAAATCAAACTAGGCTCTCCATATATCACTAACACATCTGAGCCAAATAGCATTTGCATATATTTCTCTGCATTGTTTTAACGTATGTGGAGCTCCAGGCAGGTGGAGCTTCATAAATAAAGTGCTCAGATATCCGGTAAGTCGCCTCTTGCTAAACTAATGTGATTTGCAAAAACTCCCCAAACCTACTGGCACTTGTTGCTTTGTTTTACGTAAAGGAACCCCTAAATCTGGCACTTATGCAGACTTAAACAAACCATATAAAGTACTTTCAAATACCACCATCCATGAATTTGTCTTCTACAAATGTAGCATCTCTTCACAAAAAACATTGTTGTGTCCTAGTATTTCCATTACTGGAAAAAAGGCATCACAACTTAAAAATGTGGCCTTCATAGAATCAAGCAGCTCCTGCCCATTGGTGGGAAAGTGCTGATTAATTGTGTCGTAGCCCTGTGAGAAAGTACGCCCAGCGCAAAGCACTAATTATGGGCCCTGCCTGGCCGAGAGAAAAGGGGGCAAAACTCTCAACAAAGGCCCATCTCATATCTCAAGACAATGAGGAGCCAAAAGAATAGGAGAAAGGAGAAGTTAATGAGCTGTGTCACCTGGCATCTGTTGATGGGACAAGGCCTGACTGGTGTGTCTGTTTGTGTACATGAGAGAGAGAGAGAGAGAGAGAGAGAGAGAGAAAGAGAGAGAGATGACGTTTTTATGTGTTTACATGAGGTTTCTGTGGTTCATCAGCGTGGGTCCCTTTTCTTCCTGCAACATTACAGAAAGGACAATGCTGCAGCTAAAAGTCATATCGGTGTGAATGACATTTTTTTTTGTGTCCCCATCTTTTGTGCCATATGTGCTCATTGTGTTTAAGCACTTAATATTTCAGAAAAAAGAGAAATTAAGCTTTCTGAAAAGTTTCTGCTTGTCTTTTCTTTGTCTGTTCAGCCATAGTGTCTGTGACTGCCCATAATAAACAAACAATTGTCAATGCTATTTGAAATCGAAAGCGCATCACTTTCTGTGCAACTGAGGTGCATCAAATGCATAACTAGAAAGGTTTTTATATGTGACCAACATTTTTCTCTCTCAATGCTTGTCACTTCTTCATCTAAAGGTGTTTGCAGAATTAAAAAATGTCCCTTTGCTGTCACTACCATACAGTTGCTCCAACTTCTGTTACTCCTGCTGTAGTTTTGCATTACCAGACCTATCTCCACAGTCCTGCAAAGTAAGGTCTGGCCCCTCCACACATACACTCCTGGATGAGAGAAAAAAAAAACGGTCGGGTTGTTGCATTTCTTTAAACCAATCACAATCGTCTTGGGCTGTGCTAAGCTCCGGTCGCAGCGATGATGGATCTGCAAAATGTTCTCGGGAAGGAACTGTTCACACAATGCAGTAGCGCTGGGAAATTAGCTGGATACATGGTTAAACGTCATTTGCTCTTACCAGTGTATCGCTGTGTGTACTTGTTCACAGCAATCTTCACCAATCGGTCCCAAAACGTGCCAGTATAGAGAGTACATGCCTTGGTAAATCTTTACAATCATTCCCAAAAAGAACCAAGTGGGCCTTGCCTTGTTGCACGACCCACATTTTCTTCAAAACTTGCCATTTTCAGCGTGTAGTTTGCTAGCTTGAATTTTGTTGAGTTTTGCAAGGCGAGAGACATCCGGCGGAAAATCCGGCGGCGGGGGGGGGATTATCCAGTAAATAAACTGTCTTCCATCCAGACTACTGCTGCTGCCGCTTATACCCCTGATCTAACTCTGTCAGCTGTCATGCATGTGTGTAATTATGATAGGTAGATCACTGCAGATGCAAATTCCTGGTGAAATTCAAAGATAAACTTTCCAAGGTGAACACTTTCTATTCATGTGATCAGACACATTATAGACTGGGGCTTTAACCACTGGGTCTAAATAAAAACAATATTATCTTTTTAACTATTTCACATTGAGTTGAAATAAGATGGAATAAGGCGGAGACACTAAACCTAGTGCCCTTTATTTTGACCCTTATTCATAACTCGCTGGCCACATGTTGTTATGAGGAGAACACAGAAGAGGTTTGCTTTGCAGGAACTGTATGTACAGTAAGCACATTTGTAATCCTGTAAAAACACAACTCAGCCATGTGTTCAAAAATACTTTGTGAAATCCACAAGGGAAACACTCAGTGATTCTCAGTCATAAAAGGCGACCAGTCGACTGTGGTTTAGCGTTTAGCATGAGTTAGAAGGGCGGTAGCAGCAATCCTGTTTTGACAGTAAATGACGTGCCGTGAAACTACATTTAATGGCACAAGGTATATTATAGCTACAACTCTGTTTTGTTTGGCGTTCGACTTTTATTTTTCACTGACCGTGAGGGACAATTTCAGTAATATTCAGAGAGACACAACTTGTTTCATGTCTCAAACAGAAAAAAATTCTGTTGACAGGGCTGTTTGTTAAGTGTGTGGTTGCTGATCTAGAGGCCAAAGAACCACTTTTGGTCGTTCCACTGAAATTTGTATAACTTACGCAGAACCACAACGTTTCTCTCTACATTGACACTGCTTTCTGGTCATACTGTATCCATTGTGCAGTTTCAGTGTGCTGAGATTTTCTAATAATAGAATATAAACTACTTGGCAATGAAAGATTCCAACCTCCTTTGAAAAGGGGCTGGGCTTTGCAAAAGGGAATTCTATGTTTCATTTTGAAGTTATTGGTCCAGTTCCAAGACCATCTAGCCTCCAATGATCAAAGGTTGAGTCAGAGAAAAGCCTAGCGGGAGGCTTATGCAAAATGTCGTCTCCTTATTGCGAATCGGCCGACACGTTGAAAACCTTCGGCGCTCGTTTAAATGTCAATATACCCAGATGCAGTTTGGCTGTGCTTGGTCAAGTTTGAAGTATGTGGTTAGAAAAAAAAGAAAAGCTTCTTGCTCGCATAAATAGAATTTGGAGGGTTTCGAAAGTCGCATTGATTAAATTCCTCGGCCAAGGCTGATTTTTAACTCCCAGCCCTTCACAACACTTATTATCTGTAGACACTGATGCACAATACTTGCAATTGGCCATTCATATGGGAGAAACAGTGCCCTGAAAGTATTTATTTTTTAGCAATGTTAATCGTTTTAAATAGTCACCTTGTTACTAGAACACATGTAATACATATTCTTGTCTGTGATTGCTGCTTGTTGCAGGAACTCGTTTTTCCCCCTCTCAATAATAGCATCATTCTTACACAGAGGAGATAATAAGCAGTTGAAAGAGATGACAAGATGAACGGACATAAAACATTTCTTGAAATCCTGTCCCCCCTCCACCCCCACCAGACAAGCAGGATTTTCAGCAATGATCCATTATGTTAATGGAGAATTACTGGGTCACACATCAAGCACTATGTTTCCACCTTTAAAAGCAGGCCAGACGTCCAAAATCCCATGACGGAACGGGGGACTTCTGGGTCTGTTGGAGGTAACTACCGGAGTGGAGGGGGCTGATAGCATCGCTAGGAATTTAAACAAAAGTATTTTTTTTCCCCTCAAAGCCGCCATCTTTCAGTCTGACGGTTACTGTAAACATCATTCCAGCACACTGCATTATAAGACATGCTACTCCACATTCCTTTAGCACTTTTAAAAGATGGAAAAATGTCTAAAATATTGCATGTTTACTGTTCTGGAGAACGGAGCATTTACATCAAAGGAAGTTGTGTTTTAAGTACTCAAAAGGTTAGCAAAGGTACATCTCCAATCATCTTCTTGAATCTCAACAAATATTTTGAATTTTACCTTTTGGGTTGTGTTTTTTTCACCACAGCTGGGTTGGGTTTATGATGCAACCTTTAATCCAATTCCATTAATACATGTGTATCTTACTTTTTGACACTGAAAAAAAAAAGAACACATACAAAGATAAAATGTGACTTTCTTTGCCAAAATTACTCATTATAATTATGTTATGATATCGATGTTTAAAAAAAGCACCAACCCTGAACTTTTATTGCCCTTCGCAGTGCTATAAAAAGCCTTCAGGGATGTTGCAATAGGCCTTTCTCAATTTAAAAACCAATGACCTTAAAAGCAGTCCTGACACTTTGAGTTTGTATATAAAAATGCATACCTTGGCAGTATGCAGAGAAGGGAATGTACAATCGCTACCTGCAGCATTTCTCTTTTAGGCAGCATAATATTCAACGTGCACATCATAAAATTCCAGTCTAAACCAGGACATAAAGGCACTTTTACCATTCTCTACAGTGCAATAAAGACATAAAATAGTTTTTTGTTTTTTTTTAAATATAGTCGTCATTTTATTAACAGAGGCCAAATAAAACTCATCACATTTTATTTACAAAGGGAGGCAATAAATATCTTAATAATAGTCATAAAATTATTTTTGCTTACATTTGTTTAAAAAAAAAAAAATCATAAATGTGTCATGTTGTTAGTAGCAACTCATACAAAAACCTGCCAGCAGACAGGCAAATACATACTACTGGTGAAACGAGGCTGGAGTTTGTTGTCAGTGAGAGAAGGAATGATAGAAGCACAAAGTTTTTCCCTTTAAGTTACAGACACAAACTCTACCACATGTCGCTGAAAACGTTCCCATAATCCTGGATGAGCTGGTCAACTGGGTTTTCTGAGGAGAAGTCTTAAATTGTCAAATGTGGATTAAGGAAGTGATCAGGGGTGGTCAGAGCTACAGTTTCCCCTGTCTGTGGATCACAGGTGTGACAAAACAAGCACAGGGATAAGCTTTCCCAAAGACATCCAGCGGGAGTGAAAGGAGCAAAGACGAGCTCACAGTCAAAAAAATGATTTTGGATGAGAAGAAAAAGAAAAAAAACGGCGTCTACTGAAAGGTTCTTGAGATTAACTGAACACAGACAGTCATACTAGGTAAAGATAAACACAAAGAACAAGGAGGTAGAGGAAGTCTTCATCACCAGGCCCAAAATATGAGCTAGCTCACACTCAAAGAATCAAGGCATCTTCTTCTGGAACAACTTAACACACGTGAGGAAGAGCTGTTCAAAAGTGAATTACAAGGGGAGACAAGAGGGATTAACATCCGTCTCCCAAATGTGATGAAGTTGGAAGACTTTGTGGAATTATGAATCACATCATATTTTTTTGTTTGTATTGTTTTCGTTTTAGGTTGTTTAAACAAGACTAAAGCCACGGCTGGTGCCCGACTAGTCAAAGCATGTCGTGTTTTAGCTGAATCACAGGCTGCATGGAAATGTCAAGGAAATCACACACAGCACTCGGAGGGTTCAGCGCATTCCAGGAGCCACGAGTGGAGCTGAGGTTGAGAGACATATGGAAAGAAAAAAAAAAAAAAAAAAAGAGAGAGAGAGAGAGAAAGAGAGAGTCCTGTAAAATATTGCACTCAAAGCTACAGTTATCCCGGCAGCACAGTGTCACCTGCGACTTGCCACCTCTCTCCGTTTCATCTCCATGGTGTCTGGTTCCAGTGGAAAGTATGGGATCCGCGTTGTCAGGGGCAACACAAACAAAAACCGACAGGTATTCCAATAAATCTCTAGTTGGCTGATTTTTATAACGTTGCGTCAGCTCGTGTTTCAGCCCCCATTGTCAAAAAAAAAAAAAAAAAAAAAAAGTCTTCAAACGTAGCTGAGGACGCCGGCGACAGGAGTTCTCTCAGAGGTCCTTTAGTTTATCCAGTATAAATAACACGACAGACACGTTAGCACAATGACATCAACCCAGAAGAATCCAAGAGTTAGGAAATAGTCAGTCATCCTGAAATACAAAAATAGAACATCTTTGACTTTTTTTTTTGTTCTTTTTGTCTGTCTTTCTTTTACAGAAGTGAAGTCTTTAAGGTGATTTTTTTTTTCTTTTTTTTTTAAAAGACAAGAAGCTTGAGTTTTTAAGTTACAGTTTTGTTTCCCCCCTCCCACCAAAATTAGTGCTGTCACATTGGTCCCATCAGTTCCTCTTGGGGTTGGGTTTTAATCGCCGAGCCCTTCGTGTCCTCTTAGTGACTGTGGTGAAACGAAACTCCTCCAGCGGGTCCGGCCTGCCCTTCGGCTGGCGCTTCATGAAGTGGACTTCCTGTTGCCTCTGCGTGGTCCGCGAGCCTTTCTTGGGCCGCCCCTTCCTGTTGAAGCCGAGGTACCATCCTTTGTACTTGGCCGACACGAGAGCTGTGTAGTTGTTCTCCAGGAATTCCTCGACAAAGACGCACTCCTGCTTCCTTCCGTCGGGCTGAAAGAAGGGAAAAGGGACATTAATGAAATATTGACATGGCGGCATGAGCTGTTTTTCCAACTAACATTCTGGATTCGCATCAGTGTGTTTGGGATCAGCGTGGTTGTACTCTTCTGTTGGTGTTTTGTATTTTCCAGTTTGGTGTGAACTAAAATGGAAGGAGTCTCTTTCTGTCTGTATGTCTTTCCTACGATTTTCTTAACAATTTTTTATCCGATCAACTTCACACTTTGCGGGTGTATTGCTAAGGATCCAAGGAAGTGCAGTGTTATTATTATATTAGTAGTGCGTTATGTACACACTGTGTACTGGATTGAAAGGGGACCCCTACTAACTGGTACACCGCCGAACGGCATGCTGGGTACAGGTCACCCTTCGTGTCTCGCTACAGTCCAGTACATTCAGAAACAGATGAAGAAAGAGAGATGTGATCAGCGATGTAACTTTCGGAATGAACGCTTTTGTTTTAATAGCGTAGTCTAAAAACCTGGCTATGTGTTGAGAACATGAATTTTTCTTCACTGTGATTATGAGGCAAAGATCTAATTTTCACACGTTTGCATTTGTTTACACTCTACTGCACTATTTTAACACAACTACTTCCTGTCTAGTGGTGCCTTTTCATTCTTTTAAACGTACCACACATACATTACAGGAGTTGTAGTGGTTGTAAAGAAATAGTTTGACATTGTGGGTAATAGGTCTATTGCCAGGTTAGAGAAACTCAATCAATCAATCAATCATCAATTCCATGTCTAAGACGGTTAGCTTAGCCTAGTTTAGCATTAAGACTGGCTGTGTAGTTTCCTAATTAACAGACGGGTAAAAGAGTGCTACCAATGTTCTCATCTTACTCTCGGCAAGAAAGAGAATTTCCCAAAATGTCAATTATTGCTTTAAGATATTGAGCTATATATTCATGAAAATTAATACGATTTGGTTTCATATTTTTTTCAAAAACATGCTGGTGTGGAGTCAAAGTGATTTAAATAAACACATGTTAAACACTGATTGAAATCTAGAGAATACTGCTCTGTATATATTTGGTCACAGCATTCTATTTGCAATCAAAGCACTTAGATGTGCGATTCTACAACAGACTTTTTCTTCGGAAGAAAGTAGTTCCACTGAAATCTGTTCACAGGCCAGTGGATTATCCGATGTAACAGGAAAACACAGTGCTGCTGAACTTTGAAAATAGGGTGGCCCATTAATTCAACTATCTGCTTGTCTTCATAGCAATAGGGGTAAGAAAATTTAATTTTTTATCATTTGTGTGATAAGGAACTTCGAAAATCTTGATGCCACCACTGGAAGGTTTAATTGAATCCGTCCAAAGTTGCTGTGATTTACAGTACGACTTATTTCTATTATTAAGCAAGCTGAAAGCCGCCAGCAATCAATAATTGAAATGTCATTTTATCCGATTGTTAAAATAATCCTTTGGTGGTTTAAAGAGGAAGTCAAAGAACATGTTTTAAACAAATGAGGCCCCAGCAACTAAAACAAAAAAATGCATGTTTCTAACAGATGACCATGATGAGAGAGTGAAAACGTCTGTGAATTTCTGCAGCCCCACACATGCTGACAGCATGAGTTATTAATGCGACAAAATCACACGTGTGCCTCCACAGTGTACGTTTTCAAATAACTTCTTTTCCATATTGCAGCTGTCGTCCGCAGAGTCACATGCAGTCATCCCCCGCCAGTGTGGCCACCTGGTGTGACTAAGTGATATAATTGCAATGGCATTCCTCCTAAGTGACCATTAGTCTCTCAATGCATTGTGGTGATTGCAGTCCGTAATTGACTGATCGAGTGTCAAAGGAGTAGGCAGATTACGTAATGGAAGAAGGGCTGTGAGTTATCAAAGGGGTTTTGTTAGGGTGTACAAAAACAGCAGGAGAAAGCAGATCTGAGGCTGCGTTCAATTGAGCCTGGATTAAGAGCTCCATTCAAAATATTTGTTTTGATATTAGAACGTGCCGATTTAATCTGGTCAGTGAAAAAAATATTGAGCTTCTACTGAAGGATCAGTCGTTTTTCTTTTTCTTTTTATATATAATATTCCCAAAATCAAAACCGAAAAGGTACTCACCCTTCCGACTATTTTGCCCTTTTCGTTCATGCAAATGTAATGTTCACTCTCTTTTCCTTTTATTCGAATGTGGCTCCCGAAGGTTTCTGTCTCGACAACAAGAAGAGCTGGAAAAGAAAAGAAAAAGAAGATTCTGTTAAGGGCCAGTATATGTCTTTCCACTCACATTCGCCCTTAAAGATTCCCATACAATTGAACATATGTTTATGTCACTTATGGTCAACAGTGTCTGGGCTCCTGTACTTTTTTTCAATACTCAATTCACAAATTTAAGACATAAAAATGATCGTATTTAATTTCCAGTCCTGTAAAGAAACCCTGTAAACTCTACAATCTAGGAGCTAACACAGAGCTTTATCAAGCACTGAGCCTCATAAAGAAAACTTAGATATCTAGCCTACAATGTGCACAAAATAAATTGTTGAAAGTATTTTGGGGTTATTACATTGACATTTCATGAATACATTTTTCATCATATATACCACCACAAAGCAGTCAACCACCATCATTAGTTATACCAGAGATTACATTCTCTTTAATCAAATCAAGGATTATATGAAATAATTGATCTTAATAGCTGAAAACCGCAAACCAACAGAATTCTGTAAATTTGTGATTTTGGGCTGTATGTGTGTCGGATCAATTTATACTTGACACACACTGCAAACATTGCATGAGCATCATTATTTCTGTTAATGTGGAAAAAATATGGGGATTTTTGGACAAAGAATAAAAAAAAAAAAGAGATGAGTTATGGGTCTCCAGAGCAAATACTTCTTTTAAAAAGGTATATTAAGTGTATAACTTTCTTTACACAATACCATATACACCAAAGCAACAATGCCACCGCCACTTTAGCCTGACACAGCAGTAATCCACTCTCGAGACGCATCCCGGCGGCTCTTTTATCCCCTCAAATGTTAACCCCTGCGAGGTCACCTTTGTCTCTGCTCACCCCTCGACCAGCATAGAGATCTGCCAAACATTTGTGGAGCGGTTATGTGCCCCTCAGGATTAGGTTTCAAGTTCCCTTTAGTCTGTGCTCACTCAATCAAAAAGTTAAGATGATCCATTTGTTTAACACACAGAGCCATTCAGCATGCGCTAAAGGGAGCAGAGGAAGAATAGGCGAAGGGGATGGGACGGGCTCGAGGGCAGAAGTAACTCCCCTTCTCGTCCTCCCCCTCACCCTAAAATCCAACATTGGGAGGAAAGTGGGAAGAAGGAAACTTGTCTCAAAGGTGAAACTTTAAAGTTATTCCTTCTCTTGGTTTGAGAGATGTGTGTTTGTATGTCTTATTTAGGAACAAAAGAATATTTCTGTCTTTTTGTTATCGCTGGAATGATCAATCTGGACCTTTTTGGGGTCCTTGAGAATGAAAATAAATGCTGGTTTGTACATGTAGTGGATGATGTTTAAAAAGATATTTCAGCTCTGCAATTCAAATCAGGAGTCAACGCTTTGGCGTCTAACTCTTAGCTGGTTTTGCATGGAGACCCAAAATTCAACCTCAGCTATGAAGGCTTGACCCAGAACATCAGATAAAACAATATTTTCCTCCCTACAGTAAGTTATCTTTGTCTGTGACCCCTGATGGCAAAGTAACAAAAATGGAGTAATTATATTTAGTGGAACAGCATCCACAAGGAAATATCTTTGAGTCAGTGAGTGGTCATTGTGATGTTGTGTGTATTAACTCTGGATATTTCTTTAAACAATTCTCAGGCTCAAGACTCCATTGGCAGCCATAGCTTCCATATAAAGTGCAAAAAAGAAAAATCGGACAGAAATTCTTGAATATTGTATCAGTGTTTTAACATTAAATCCCACTTTCAGTGATTTCTTAACCAGTGCAATGTTTTCTTCCTTGGTGCAATAAACAATAAGGGGCCAGAGGTATGTTTTTGACCTCAGCATGGGGTCACCTGTCAGAAAAGCTGAAAACTCCTGGTTTATTTCCCACATTGCAGCATGTATCAGTTTAAAAGCCTTTGCAGTGACCCACCAACAGGCATCATTTATGACAAACTGTTCTGGAAAAGGATTGTTCTAGTCTCTTAAAAGTAATGAATATGCTACACTAATACCTAAGAAGAATGATTACACCCGCACTTTGCCTGCTCTGATACAGACTTAGCGGTCATAAAGCTCTACATCAAAGCAATATATTTCTTCGGTGGTGGTTTGTGGCCCTCTGCAGTCACTGAGAGTGGATCAGAGCAAGGAGAGTATCTCCCTGAGCATTATTAGTGAGTGCAGAGGAGTTCACAGGTGCCAGGTACTGCAGCTGGATGGGGAGGAGGAGGAAGAGGAGGAGGTGGGGGACAGGAGAAGGGGGAGGAAGAGGGGCGGAGGGTAGAATAGAATTGGCAAGGCCTCATGGGAAAATTTGGATCTGCTTCCACTCAAGCTCTAACAAGCAGTGAGGAAACTTTGCCTCGGCGCATCTGTGACTGAACACACTCACTCTGAGGCATTCAAGACCAGCAATTTTGGAGCTGTGAGTCAGCTGTTATGAGCAAAATATCTGCAGGAAAGCACAAAACAAGTCCTGTTGCCTTATGTTTGTGCCGCTGCATCAAGGAGCACTTCACTGACCATCAATTTACACATCCGCCGCATTTGTTTTGATTCGACATTGTAAACAAGTCCACACAGAAAGCAAAGAGGATATATTTAAGGTTGATAAGATCATATATGAATGTAAAGCTAAATCTGTCAAATGCCTTTTGTCATCTTTTGCACTGCTGGACTGCTAGCCCATATCCAACATTTATTGTGACAATGACCATTGCAAACCACTCTGTTGTTAGGAAAGACTCTACATTTATTTTTCTCTTGCCCTTTCAAGTTCAAGGAAAATACAGTTTTAAGATTTTCCCAATTTGCATTACAATCCCATTCCTCATGAACATTTTCTGATAAATTAAGAGACAATAAAGTCAAATAATGCCACATGATTACATCCTACGTGACCTTAAAAGCTCACAACCTAATACTTAAAAACCAAAAGTAAACAATATTTTGCAGAATGGCAAACAAGTACCACAAAGACTTGCTCTGGATACCCAAATTTTGCAGTAAACATCCACTGAAAGGTCAGCAATTTAATAATGTTTCCAGCCAACCAAACCAGTAGTTGGTGGCTTACGAAAGTCACCATCGAACTTGGCCAAGCCAAACACGGAGCATAGGAAACAATCTCCAAGCGATGGGTAGTAAACAGCCAAAGCTGCTGGAGGAGTGATAAAAAAAAACAACCTCAAGAAGCACCAACATCTGGCTGGTAGGTGGTGGTGATTTCTCATCCTGTTAAAACAAACTAGCTAACGTGTCAGGTGAGATGCACAGGAGTTCTCCCATACCATACTTGCCCCCATCATCTCCGTTGGCGTTGACTTTCTTCCCCAAGATCTGGACGTGTTTCCCTGTAGTTCTGCTGTAGAGCTGATAGATCCGGACCTGCTTACGGCTCAGGTCGTCCGGGTTCCTTGTGTGGTTCTCGATGTAAAACCTGAAATCGGCAGAGGTCTGCTGGGATTCCTGCACAGAGGTGTGAGACAGGAGGAAACAGAGAGAGAGAGAAAGAGAGACAGAAGATGAAGAAACAAAAAGAGGGAAAGACAGACAGTGAGAGAGCATCACAGCACAGGTGTTGATAGTAATGTATGCTGTTGGTTTTATGGGCCTTGTGTCAAAAATGTTTTGCTTCAGGGGCTTAAAACTGAGACACCAACCGGGAAATTGTGGCTGCGGCATTTTAGTGTTTCTCTTCTCGCTTTCAACTGGCACAGTTTATATGCATTGCATTTACAAGCTGATAACTATGCTACAAGATGTGGTAATGAAGTCACCGTTTGAGTAAAAATCCCACAGAACAAGTGCAAAGCCTACTGTATAGTGCAACCTTCTGCTACTTCTTATTGAGACAGCAGTATACTATGTGCCCCCGGCGATATTGAGAAACCTGAACTCCATTTCCACAAGCAAGCAAGCCACTAGCAATTATACACCTGAAGCATCCAGACCTGTTGCACTATCATCAAACAAATATCTGCCTGCAGGCAAAGTAGGGTCCATAAATTAGGAAATGCAGCAGGCGGAAGACAAGATGGCAAGAGGCACCTTAAACCACAAAAACACTCTTGTAGGAGGACTTTCTGATCAAATTGTCCAAATCCACCTTTCAGAATTCACTAGCCGGCTGTTTACGAGTCACCTTAGAATTGACATAAAAAGAGAGGAAATCACAGACTTTGATAGCATGGCAGAAAAGCAACTGTCACCCGACATGTGGAAGCGCGAGAGGAAACGTATACTTTCAGAATCCCTGGAATCTCACTTCACGCCAAGATCCCATTTCCCCAGCTGCATGGTCTGGTAATTGCACAGTAATGGCTTTTTATGTAGCTGTTCTCAGGTGGCTAATTATATACACATTACATACCCTGAGTCCGTGTTATTCTAACTTCAGTAAATTAATGACAAAGAGCAAACATGATCGGAAATTGTGGCCTCAGAAGAACAAATCTTAAACTCAGAGAGGAAAAATGAAAATCTTCTGAAAGTTGGAGAGCAAATCTTATCGAGGCGTTAAACATAGACTTGTGAACCAGGTGTCATACAAGTTGTGCCCCAATTCAGGCGCCTAATCCTTTATAGAACAATGTCCGCGAAAATGGGTCCTTCAGGTTGGACCTATGCCACACCCCAGAGGCGACCATTTTAACCTCCCAGAAACTAAAAGTGATGGTGAGTTTATACATCAAGACAATGCCCAATAGATTTTAAGATATATATATAATAAGGTAGCATCTCTGGGCCACATTTGGACTTTGGGCTATTGAAATAGAAAGGACCTGTTGGCTCATTATGACATATTCAGTCTAGAAATGTGGACCTCGGAGGATCCAGCCCCTGAACTGGGACACGGCTTCTGTATCCTGACATTTAGGAAACACGCCCATAATGTTACTTTTGGCATCAGGCAGTGTTTCGAAAATGGGAGGCTGGATATCAAAATGCATTACCTACTGATGTAACAAAGTTGTGGTGTTAATGTTGACTTCAAGGCATCAAAACACATTAACTACATGTAATTTTGGGGCCAGTATCTCTTGGGAGTAGCAGATTATGCATTTCTCTGATGGATAATTATTTTTTTCTTAAAAGTACCAAAACGAGCTGTGGCTCTGTTGACTAATTTTTAAACCCCTTAGGTTCCAGTCCAGCCACTTTTTCTCGAGAGATGTGACATTTACTCCAAGTAAGTATTCCAACATGCAACACAGCCTGCATGAAACAGTTGCTTAGCCATGGCAACCA
This sequence comes from Perca flavescens, assembly GCF_004354835.1. Lineage (NCBI taxonomy): Eukaryota > Metazoa > Chordata > Actinopteri > Perciformes > Percidae > Perca > Perca flavescens. The sequence goes on along the minus strand of NC_041340.1, from coordinate 7,886,769 downwards.
TGCAATACATTGTCCTCTAATAAATGTTGTTTTAACACAGTCAACACAACATTACAAAGAAAAATGAATCAAGACCATTCATTTCTGGAGCCTTAAAAATTAAACCCTATTCTATATAGTCAACCAACTCCTTAATTAACTCAACCAGGAACCAACAGATTTACAGTTTACTGCATGATAAGCCAATGCAACCTATTAAATTTGTGATTTTTAACACACCTGTGTGAGACGCTTAGTACAATACATGTCTGTGTTACCTTCAATAAACACATATGACAAAATGTGTACAAGTACTGTAAATTGAAACTTAAGGAAAGTTAAATATAAGCTATGTTTGGAGATTGAAGACCAAGTGGCTACAACAACAATGGAGCCAAAAGCCAAAAGCAGAAGCTTTCGTATTTGATGCTCTTAACATTTGGTGTCTAGTAGGTGTTCACAAGGGAAACTCTGGAAAATGATTAATTTAGCATTAGCAGCAGCAGGCGCAATGGCTGAACAAACAAAGACAAAAGTGGCACCTATGGGACTTCTCGTCCAAGGAAAAAGACCACTCAAATTGACTAACAAGTGATCTCTGCACTTCACGAAATACAAAGTTTGGAACCAAAAATGTTACTAAAAAAAAACAGAAAGAAGCTGGATTACCATCAAATACACGCTGGTTTAAAATTAAACATTCATGCAGCAGCAGACTATGTACATCCAGAACTACACACAAATGTGTTGAAAATGATGCATCCATTTCAAAAGCTGAACATCAGCAGCGTCTGTTGTCAGCTTTCTCTCAAAATTAACCTCAAAGCTGACGAGGGAAAAAAAAAAAAACGAACACACAACAAAACGTGGCCTAACAGGGCTGCTAAGGGATTTATTCCAAATCTCCCCCCATCTCTAAACAAACATAAAGGTGTGTTTGGTAGACAGTTGCATTTTGCGTCAAGGGAAAGGCAAGCCTAAGCACATGGCTGAGGTGAACACTAGCGACAACAGTTTTTTATCACACTGTCTCCTTTCTTCAAAGACACAGCATGAAAACGGATATGATTGAAACTTCAAAAGTCTGGCACTCATCTTCACCCAGGAAGCTTAGTTGTCGCATCCATCTAAGATACACCTTGCTATCTGCTTGACACACACACAGACAGCGTCTCACACACACAAACGGGGAAAGACACACTCTCACATGTTGGCAGTGCACTCAAAGTTTACTTCCAACTGTGGTTGCTTCTGTTGTCTTTCCTCATGAAATCACAACCACATCGTGACATGTAAGAGCCATTAGCTGTACGCAGCAGTGCTGAGAAGAAGAATGGGCCAACAACATGGAGAGTCGATGTTAAAGGAGGGCATTAAAGGGCTATTCCTGCATTTCTTTTTTTTTTTTTTTAGTTTGATCATTATCCTGAAAGCACTCAGAGAGCCACAATGCATTCCCTTTATTTGCCTTTACCTTATCTGACTTTTTCCTAAACCAAAGAAAACATAATTCAAACAGCAATAAACATAAAACATCATTCCTCAGGGCACCTCATACGTCTGCTGAGACACATTCTGCACGAAGTTCATCCTCACTTACATGTGAGGAGTGGTCAGTCGACACTATAGCTTTGTTTGTGCCAGCTCTATTGGAATAATCAGAGCACAGACTTACATAACATTGCAGTTTGTGGTTTTGGGAGGTTTCAGGCTTTTATATTTTCTCCCTGAGAAATTCCATTAAAAAAAAAAGTCCTGGATCAGAAAATTTACTTCAGGAGTTGGACCTGCTAGTTTGTCCCTGAGAGCTATGCTGGCTCCCCGACCAGGACAAGGTGTTCCTAGCAGCACTAAATGAAAAAAAACAAGAGAATTGTGTAACCAATAAAATGTATTTTATATAGTTTACAAACAAACTTCCCCCCCCAGCAGGGTTGTATTTGAGCCAAAGGGTCAAATGTTGACTCCCCATCTTGGTATGATTCAGTTTCCTCTGACTTAAATATAAATCCTTTTTTGTAATCTCTTAAAGATATAATTACAGATACAACTACAATCAAAATGTTGCCAATTTATGTGGGAGAAAATGCATTCCAGAAGTGGATGAGAGATAAAAAAAAAACCTAACCTGCTCTTTTTTTTCTTCTTCTTTTTTTAAATCATTCAATTCTGTTTTAATATTTAAGATCATGGCAACACTGAGAGATTAATTTAAAACAACAGCACGTGGATAATTAGGATCAAAAACGTCATAGCAATAAAATGATCAGATAGGTTTATGAGTGGAGGAGCGTGCTCTCCGCATCTTATCTGAATCACAGCGCGCAATTAGGTGAGTGGATGCCTGCAAACCATTACTGTTCAAAGTGAGACGGGACTAATAAAAACTGAGGCAACAAGCGCCAAACGAGCCCATCTGTTCAAAGAACAACTTTTAACCCCGGGGATCAAAATATTTATTACACGATTCTGTTGTAAAATACTGAAACTGCTACTTGAGCAAAACTGGTTTTAAATATTATTATTTTTTGTGTTGCCAGATTGATACTGATTGGACATATTAGATTAGTCCGGGGACAGAACAGCTGATACACATCAGATACGAGTTTCCCCAAGTGCCGATTACTCTCTGATATTTCTTTACCACTACAGGGGGTTATTGTCTTTTTGCATTAGTAATTTTATTGGGACTATATAGCGATAATTGCAAGTGTATCTCGCGATGGTGCTGCTATAATATCAATGCAAATAACTTTATAGTGCGCCATACCGAGTATGGTTACTTTTTCGTACATTTATGGTACTTGTATAATTGTGTATCACTAAAATACAGTTATAATATCCTATCTCTTCAGTTAATTTATTATTCCCCCTTTTTTTTTGCAATATCCTTTTTGATTTTATAATTTATTTTACGCATAGTAAACGCTTTCCTTTTAAAGTTACATGCCGGTTTTTTTCTCTCTTCGGGACCCTAATTAATATTAATGAATAGTCATTTAATATGCGCTGGTAAATCCTGCGTTTGTAGAATATAGATGTAAAATAATCATTAACATTATTCACATTAAAAAGATGCAGAGTGACATGCAAACACACGCACACAAAAAATGGAGTTGAACGTACCTGTAGCTGGAAATAGAGTACCAGAAAATGTAAACACCTATGTGGAGAGAGAAGGGAGGAGGGGAGTGAATCACACAGGCAATTACATGAAGAATAAACGCAGCCTAACCTGGATGAAAGCAATGCGCAAATATGAAGCTTTTAGCGACTTCTATTGGTAAGAATGCATGACCTTCTGTAGAAAATGCAAACGGAGATGTGGAACACTTACAGGTATATGAACCTCGAAGGCAGCACAGACATCTTGACTTGCAGAAATACACCTGCTTCCACAGATTTAGAGCCCCAGGAAAGGTTGGCGAAATCGCCCCCCTCTCTATTGCTTTCGCTTCCCTGTACGTCCTTTACGCACACAACTCCGGGGGTAAGTAGGAGATTGAATCCCAATGTAAGGATAGATCACTAGAGAGCAGCAACAGAGTCACGGAGTGCAACATTAGGTGTTTCCTTGTTGGGGGGTGTGGGGTGGGGTGGGGTGGGGGGAATTATCCAGAAGATTATTTTTTTAACTCAGTCTCCTCCGCTCCCCGAAATCCCGCAACGTCTCCCTAAATCGGTGCCAAGAGTGGAACGGATTCAGAATTGAACCTCTCCAAAAAAAATCCCCTCGCTCAAAAAATATCCTTTGAGTTTTGCACACCTATAGCCAAGTTTCCCCACAATCCCAATCCTGTTGCTCCAGAGATCACAGGCTTCTCAACTCCGTCCGTACCTGCGGGGGATTTCTACACCTTGCATGGGTCATTTTATTCTACCAAGTGCTGCGGTGGAAAAGGGAAAAGTGGTGAATAATAAAACGCCCATACACCAAAAAAAAAAACAACACGCTTAAAGTGAGCAAACAAACGTATCCAGGCATACAAAAGAAGTTTAAAAAAAAAAAAAAAAAAAAAAAAGTGTGGAAATCGCGGCGGCAGCAGCAGCAGCGGATCCCTGGAGAGGTTTGGGGTCTGTTGATGGCGCAGCAGTGCCTGTCAGTGGTGTTTGTGCGTCTGCGGCTTGAGATTTGGGCACAGAGAGGCTTTTTTGTTGTTGGTGGGTGGAAACATGTCAGCGGTTTGCACCTGATAGGGTAATCTTGGAGAGACCATCAGCTTGGAGAGGGTTTTTTTCCTCTCGGTGGGCAAAGCGCTGCGCAGATGAAAAAAGAAGTAGATTTACGTTTTTTTTTTTTTTTTTTGGTTTTGAGTTTTAATTAATACAATATTTTGTCCCTAGAAAGTAAGTTTAGGAAATCATTTAATTGGTATTCGGATATGGACAAAGATAACATGATTTAAAAGAGCTACGTTTAATTAGAAGCATGGAATAATATGAACTTTTTTGAGTTATTTATGAGTTTATTATGAGTTTTATTAGACCAAGTTTTAATTTAGGCTATCTTAACTTTTACGTCAAACCACATTTTCATGTTCGGTTTTTATTAAGTTAAGGCCTATACAATAATAGTGCATATGCATTATTGTTATTATTACATTGTTAGCGTCAGTGAAAAATGAACAGATTTCCTTTGTGCTACAGAAACTGCTTCTCTCTCGGTTATTCGTGCTTCTTAACCTGCTCCTGGTTTGTGGATTGGCCTCGGCTCTGCCAGACAGCATTCAAATGCAGCTTGTTGTCAACCTCGATTTTTTTCAATAATGTGCTATAACTTACCCCGCATTTAAATGAAAGAGAGGTGCGAATGTGTTTACGAGCTGGCAGCAGTAAAGTGAGCCCACATTCCCTGCTGCCATTTAAAAAAAAACAAAAAAAAAACCTTTGTGGTTCGCCTTTATTGTCCCATTAAAACTGGATCCTCGGCATTCCTGCCCCATTGATATTCAAAATGAATCTAAATGATTACATACAAAACTTCCCATGTTGGGGATTTCAAAGGGCCTCCTGTCAGGAGTTTAGTGGGGAATGAAAAAGAGTGTTTAACTCCAGCTGCTGATCAACATTAAGCATTAACAGACCGCAAAATAAACAAAAATCAGTTATTTATCTGGAAAAATATAAATTTATGGCGTGTGTTTAAAAGACTGTATCTAAGTGTTTGTGATTTATAATGATGTGTTAAATCATGTGTGTTGTGTGCAAGTACAAATGTGGATAAAGTGGCTTGATGTGGGTTTACCTTGTGATGCATGGCTGTCTAAGCTTGATCCTGTCAACCACAGTGCTCTTTAATAATCCCTGTAACACAACTCATGTATAATGTCATGTAAAGCATGACTAATTTAGCCTTGTCTGCCTAAGGGAGGGAAATCACAGCAAACATGGGCAAATAGCAATTATAGAGGAAGATAATTTGATGATTTCTTTACAAATACAAGGCTTTGGTTCTGTTTGATCAAATAAGGCTTTACATTAGCTGCTGCTCACCGCCGATAAAGATTTCTCTGAAAGTTCAAAATAAAAGCACCTGACAACTGATTTAAAGAAGGCAGGATGATAAACAGCAATTACCACACTGACTGTGATGGAGCCAGCATTGTGGAGTCACTCATCGCCTCTTAAGCACATGTTTGTGACAAACTTCTCGGAGCATGACTGTAAATCCACAACTGAGGGAAGAGAGTGCAGCAGCAGGCTTGATGTGGCCACCTGTGAGTCACAAGTAGAAGAAAAAGTATGTCTGCATGGGGCAAAAGGGAAGATCCCAGAACTTTTATCGTTTATTAGACTTAAGAGTATGTGGAAAATAAGTAATGGCTACAAGCCACATTTTAGATGGTTCAGCCATGCACTTGTCTGGACAACCAGTCATGTTCACAGCTGGCCCATCAGGAGTCAGATTTATTACAGAAATGTAAACAGAGTGAACAAGGAAACATTTTTCTGCCTTACCTACGTACAATCTGACAAACTGACAAAAAGGGACCCAGAGACAACAACTTGTGCAATTGTTGCATGTGGAGAACAAAGTGATATGAGGACTAATATTTGCCAGGTATATGTACAATATAACTCATCTGTATCTGACACAATGCTTGAAGGGTTGATTCAAACAATTTAATTAAAAAAAAAAAAAAAAAAAAATAAATAAACTAGCTTTCTAGACTGTTTTACTTATCCAGTTGTTTTAACTATACAATATACAAGTAGTTCCAGTTGTTGACTGTGAATTATGCAGACTAAGTGAGACTCTGTTTTGGCTGTTGAATAAAAAAATACAAATTTTTAATCTGTCAATGCTTTAAGCACCACAAAGTAAATTCCATTCACCGTGGCGCCACTGTAATGGTGTGGTGGATAAAATCAAAACTATCTGCATAGCAAGATGCTCTTTTTCAATTTGGGTGAACTGACCCTTTAAAAGGATAGACTTCAGATGTGGATTGAAAACCACACTTTTACACCATAAGTCAAGTCAAGAGTTGGTGCTTTTGACAAATTGACACTATATGAAAAAGTAAAAAAACAAAAAAAAATAAAATAAAAAGGCAAGAATCAATCAAATGCTGTATGCTGCTGGTCGAGCATAACAAGAGTTGAGCTTTATGAATGGGGAGAGCTGTTTCACAGTCCAGTTTCTGAGGCTCGGACGAGGGAGGGGGAGGAGGGGCAGCCACTCAAGAATTGGGATAAGGTTACCCACAGAGATTAGCTGACAAGAGTGAGGGAGTGAGAAAAACAAGCAAGCAAGTTAAAGGTCTTAGTTTACCTGGCTTGCTGTGCTTGGCAGCCAATGAAAGTGCCTTCAAACCACAGATTCAAATGGGGCCTGAAATGAGACTCTGCAGCCACATTTGCCAATTCTATTTCCATTTTGATGAAAACAAATTGAACTTTTAAGTCAAGAGCTGCAAAGTGGCGAATGATGTTATTTCGACGACTCTCAGATTCCTTTCAAGTCTTTGAATTTGAACCTTGCTGCGTCCTCGTGCAGCTATGCATGTCTGTCCGCAGCGACGGGACTGTGGGAATGTCACCGAGGATATCTCATTGAAACTAAAGGAGGAGGCATCCGAAGGCGGGTGAGCGCTCAGCGGTTCAAAGGGCCCTAGCAGGCATTTAGGGCTTGACAAAAGAACTTGGCAGATCAGTAAGTGAAGCCCAATGTACTACATTAGTGTCAGGACCCCCTCCGCGTCCCTCCCACTTTGCACTTTCATCTTTGACACGGACATATTGACTTAAAGGAAAGGAGGGGTGCCAGGGCCGGCAAGAAGGAGTGGGTAGTTGTGGTGTGTGTTGGGGTGGGGGGGCTGGGGGGTGTATGTGCCCTATGCAATTCTCAAGGTGAGGCGATTGATGCAGAGTTGTGACCACTGACTCATATAAGCCACCCAGAAGCCTTTTTTCTAACTAGAAGTCACAGGCCGACAAGCGTGTGAGACCTGAACAGGACGGCCCTCTTCCTCTCATCTTACTGAAATCAGCCTCACCCCATTAGTATATGCTGACCCCACCCCCCGCCTCTACAAACACGCACTCACATCCCTTTTCACACTGTGGGCCATGCCCTTCTGCAGGCTACTGAAGTCCAACGGCTAACATGGGTTTGGGTCGTAACGGGGTCGCGACACCTTGACATTGTGGAAGGTGACAGAGAGAGGAGCCAGAGGGAGGGAGGGTGCAGCTACCTCGGAGACCTTTCAAGTATTACCTGAAGGAGAGGGTGGATGAAAAAGAAAAAAAAAAATGGGAAGTGTTTTAGTAATTTGTCCCCCGTCACACGTTGTTTGCATGGAGTCATTAAGGGCCATTTAGGTTTTGCCTTGAAGGGAAGAGGCCAGAGAATTTGGGTGCGGGCGCTCTTTGGGGAAGAGGCCGTGGGAGTGAAGGGTGAAAATTAAAGCGTCGCTCTTCACCAAATCATCTCTGAGCACCGCGGTACATGCAGAACATATTAATGTTTCCATTGACTTCAGTCCTCTGTTTGACATTAATGATGATTTGCTCCATCTCATCCAGCAGGGAGTCTAGAGTTGTTGCTCTCTTGTTGCTAGTTGCTAACACGTGAAATAACTTTATGTGACTACATGCATTTTAAAGACCTTACTAAACTATTCTTCCATGGATGAATTCTTTGGCCGTTGCTCAATACAAAGAAACTGCCAAAATGTGTCACAGTGCTACAATTGAATAACAATCAGCCAACAGACCCCATGTGTTCTAAGGTTTTGGCCCATGGTTGACAGATAAATGTCAAGTCCCTTGGACGAGCAGAGGTAATCAAAAAGTCTTGTTACTCAGACTTCTGCTGTACAATATGAGTGCCTTAATGACATAATAAGCCTTCATAGCTGGGTGGACTAGTGGTGAAAGTTTGGCAAGTAAAATGATGCAAGTGTTCTTTGTCAGCTCTTTAAAAACATTTTCCTCCCTAAATTGAATGGCCCCATAATTGGTTTCTTGGATTGCCATAATTACCAACTTAAGGGGCTGGTTGTTTGTAATGTGGCATGAAATTGCTAAAATACTCACAAACTGGCCAGAAGCTTTGACTTATTCACACAAAATGTGTGATTATTTGACAATCATTAAAAACACCTAGCTGCCCTGCGGTGTTTTAATGTATCTGCAACCCTTGATGAATGGCAGTTTATAGATGTCATTAATGGCAAATTAAAAATCATCTTAAAAACAGCTTTGAAAAGGTGATGCTTTAGAATCAAAAGGATGTTGAAGCCCACCAAGAGTGTGACCCGGACTCACCCACATAATTTGATGAGGACTTTGATTTTAAGTCATTACCTTCATGTTAAGGGTGAGAAGTACTAAGTGAGTGTTCAAAGCCGAAACCTGTCAGGCTAATGTTTATCTGATTACTGTGCTGTCTGAAAAGCACTTCCTCAGGTGCAACTGGTCTTTTGTGCGCTTGTTGTGGCAACACACAAGATTGGTCTCATCTTGTGTAACTATCCAATTCAGGAACTTTTTATTGATAACAATGTAATTTTGAAAATTGTGGGAGACCTGCATTGTTTAAAAAAAAAAAAAGAATATATCATTCTATCTATTAATTAATAATAAAAATTTTTTTTTTTAAATAGATCCCATCACACTCCCTCAAGTCAAAACTTGCTTGGTATTAAAAAAATAACTTTATTGCACCTGTATTTCAGGCTAAAGTGTGATTTTAAAGCTAGATTCAGCAACTTGGTGGCCCAAAATTGGCAAAAGGGAAATGAGAGAAAAATCCAGTTTTCTGAGACAGTTTTGATATGGCTCCTAATTAATCACTTCCTGTTTGCCGAAAAGTGTCCAAAGCTGAGAACACAGCCTAATTATTTGGCATCTCATTTTACTGCTGGCCCACTTTTTGTTTAAGGCTAATGTGCTGCTTTATTGCTGCTTTAATTATAATATACATTTTAGATTAAATTAAGGACCTAGGTTTCTGCTTTGCAGAGCATCTGGACAGAGTGACAACCCAAATCCAGGGGAATACAAGAGGTCAGTTAGTCCCCTCTGAAACTCCTGATGCTCTCCCTTACAATTTAAGTTCAACAATAAGTCGGACTGGAGTGCAGCTGCTGCCCACAACTCCTCTTTTCCCAGTCATGGAAGGTCCCACAGCAGTTGGAGTCGAGTCCCTCCTTGAGCTGTCTCTGCTCTGGTAAGCTAGCCTGAACCTGCAGTTCCACTCATCCTAATCGCTGAGCCCAATCCATTCCCCTGTCTAGCACCTCTTCAGAGGCCGCTCGCCCCTTTGTTCTGACAATACACAAACGACCATTCAAATGGAAGGACTCTGTAATCAGTGAAATACTAGCCTCTGGGCTTTGTAGAACAGAAAATAGGGAGGGAGAGAGAGAGCAACATAGAAAGAGAAAAGAGAGAGAGAGAGAGAGAGAGAGAGAAAATCCATCCATGACCAATCAACTCTAACTACCTGTCTGGCTTTTTAGCTGCAGATGTTATTTGGAAAAGAGGGGGAAAAATGTGCCCGTTCCAGATGTAAGATGTACAAAGGGAAGGCAGGCTGGTACCTCCACCCACTGAGAAAACGGCTGGACCCTTCCACACCCATCCAGCTTTTGATATGGCTGATGTTGTTTTTGCTCTTGCCTACGCCATTTCCTTCAAAGAAATATGTGATGCATTGCGTCACCTTACACTAAATTTAGACAGTATGAAAGATAAAATAAAATATGATTGACGCAGTCTCACCGTCAAGTCATGCCGAGATCTTACCAGATCACTGGTGCTGAACTTGGGAATGCTTCTGGATCATTTATGCAGGTAAACAAGAATATAAATATTGATAAAAGTTGGTTTATAGTGGGTATAATCTATCTATGGAAAATACAAGGAACATTAAAAAGGATTTGTAAGAAATTTAGGTTGATTTCATGTATAAACCCTGAAACATCACTTCCTATTTGGATCAGAGGTCTCTCATATACCAAGTTTGCTGTATATTGTTTGTGTGCTTTGCTTTATGCCTTGAGCTGCTGCTCTCACCCAGAGCTACTTAAAGCTGGTTCTACTGTTGCACTTAATTTAAGTAATGCATTACAATGCCTGAAATACTGAGTGTCTTACAGAATCTTGAGTGCATGAATATGTTAAGTGTAAGATGACCTCGGAACCAGGATGGTTCAGTTTACATCTTGTATTTGTGTAGTTGGTTCATTTAGTTTCACCCTGCACCACAATAAACAAGCCAGGGCCTGTAAACAAAACTTGCATGGGTCAGTCATAGGGGGGTTTGGAAACCTGTAAGGTAATAGGGTGGTTTCGTCTGCAAGGTAACAGGTTTTTGTTTTAATTGCCTTTCATTTTCAAATCAATATTCCTAAAAATGAATTTACCTTGATATTGAGAACATGGTGATCATTTAAGAATATCCCTGTTATCACTTTCCAAAAAGAACTGAACATGATTGATACTGCATTGGTTCTGTTAATTAAAGTCTCGGCCCTGACAGTGTTAATGCATTAAACTGTCAAAGAACTTAACCTTTCACACAAACTTGGGCTTGCTCACCACCAGACAAGTGACGTACGACGTCCGAAGAGCCAGTTGTCATAGTGGTAACACCAAGGCCCACAGTTGCAACCCATCCAACACTAGGTTTGGGCATCGAGAACCGATTCCTACTTGGAATCGCTTCAAAAATTACGATTCCATCGGAATTATATGACCTGGCTCTCCTCTAAACCCTGACTCCAGAGTTTCACACATAACTTGAGAACAGCTATAGCTTCTCAGGACAATGGGATCATGGTTAGTTTTTAATAATGGCATTCTTGGAAAAAAGGTTGGTACATAACCAGTAATAAGTGTTACTGTTAATAATTAAGAGACAGCGATGCAATAGCTAGAATAACTTCCTTGGGGATGTAAGAGGAAATAAAGTTTAAGTGACTGGAAGGTTTTGTAGGTGACAACATGTAGAAAGAGGTCTTGCAGGGTAGGCTACTAGGTTCAAAGGATGAAGGTTTTGGATTAAAGGGTGAAATCAAAGATTCTATGTCAGAATTTGTTTGGACAAGAAAGTGGGCAAAAATCTTACAGTTCAATTGGGTAGGGGCTGGATTTACAAGTTAACTAATTCATTATTACTTCCAAATCCTAAGAGGCTCTTGTGTCTTTAACTTTTACTGTTATATATAATGTTATATATAAATATGAGTTCTTTTAGCTTTAAGTGATCAGAGTGGACCTTAAAAGATTACCATTTAGGCTCTACCTTTCTAAATTCCTGTTAAAGGATTTAAATTAAATTATTTATGCTATGGGTTGGTTTAATATGTTTAAAGTCAAGTGTTTTAGAGAATGGGATATTAAAACACTGACCAGGTCATTGTGATGGTTACCAAACCAAATAACATTGATTGTAAAGAATACAATTTGGCATCTTACTGGACATTTTTAGAATACCAGTTTATATTCTAAGAAAGCTAACTGCTGCATAATGCCATTATTACTCTTAGTCTTTTGCACTCAACCCATTCAGCCTTTTTTCTGATACAACAGTTACTTTGTATGTATATTTTTGTTTATCTGTATTTATTGTTTATTTATTTTATATTAATGTTTAATATGTTTGTATATATATATGCACCTTTCACCAAGGCAAATTCCACATAAGTGTACTTATTGTGGCAATAAAACCTTTTCTGATTCTGAGTCATATGCTATCTAGTTCAACCGTTACTGAACAGGTAACATAAATTCCAACATATCTTTTTTCAGTATATATATATATATATATATATATATATATATCCAGACAGCTGTTGTCTCAGCCACTATTTAGTCAAATGGCAAATAAAAAAATAAAAGGTACTTTTCCAAAATCACCATGTATGTATAATCTTAGAAAGATGAAAATGTGGCAGATGAGGCCACAGCAGAAAGTGTAGGTGAGTTCTCTTTAGCAATGCCTGAGCCCTCAACCTTCCCCAGACCTGAGCCTAACTCTCAGAAGCCTCTCCTCTATGTCAGGGGAAAAAAGCTTTGCGTTTGTGGGCAGAGGAATGCAGCTCACATCTTTGCCATAGCAGCCGTAGAGGTAATGCGCTCGCATGTTGGCGCTTGTCGAGGTGAGTGCACCTCCCTCTTCTGTATTAATAACCGCATGTCCTATTGCTGTACCAACTGTGTTATGTTTTACTGGGCCATAGTTCTTTTTGCTTACGGGAAGATAGATGATGAACTCCCCCACCTCTTCCTCTAATTTACACAACTACTTCCCCTGATGTCTGTTTCGCCAAAGTGTTCCCAATCCCTAAATGAAAAACCCTCGCACATCCCCACCCTGTCATCCCCCGCATATTCTCAATGCCAAAAGACGCAGACTTCAGCAAAAAAAAAAAAAGTGAAATAGGAAATTGAACAACAAGGACGAGTGCAAGGACTTCATTTAGGACTGAAATAAGTTAAAAATAGCTCTGTTTAATATTAACAGTATTCACGATAATGCCACAGAGTTCACAAATCCTGACAGGAAAAGAGTTGCCTGCTTTTTTTGTGCAGAAAAATGTTTACATAAGCGCATCATTCATGACAATTGACTTATACATAGATGGAATTGTTATTAAGATAGTCAACTGTCAAAATGTTGCCGTGAAAGAGAAAATCACTGGTGATGACAATGATGGCTTCCTTTCCGTCTAATATAAACATACCAGCATGATCACTTTTTCCCCTGAGGGCAAAGTCATTGTTCCATTTTGAAAGCTCTCTGTGAATGTTCCCTTGATATTTTTTCCCTCTGCTAGTTTATTTGCATGTATCCAGGTGATGTGCCAACCTGTCACATCAAGCACAGACGGCCTTATTTCCTCAGAGCAAAGGTCAAAACAATTGTCATGGGAGGGATGGGCGTGTGCATGTGGGGGTGGTAAAGGGAAGGGGGGATGATAGACCACACTCCGTTTTAGTTCGACGTGTTACAAACTACCCGAGGAAACAGACATTGTTAACAACATCCTCACTCAAACATGCCTGTCACAGAGATTTTGACATCTTGGCAGAAATTTTCTGAGAGATCTGTGATTTTTTTGTGATTTATTCTTTATCAGAATAAATCACAAATTGTGGCTGCATAGAAAATGATTTGATCCCTTTGACATAGACTGTGTTTTGTATCGTGTATTTCTATCTATCTATAAATTGCAGGAACGTTTGTCTGTCTGTGTGTGTGGGTGTTAAGCGCATATCTCTCGAACTGTTAGTCCGATGGATTTCAAACTTGACAGGTGTCTTGCTATGGGCACGAGTAAGTGCAGTGCCAGTTTCACGTTGTTTGGATAAGAGACGCAAAAGATATCGTCGGTAAAAGAAGCACACATTGGCTTTTGCTGCTCTAGCCGCTGTGCAGTGAGCAGGACCACTCTCTGTCTCTCTCTCTGTTTCTCTCTCTCTCTCTCTCTCTCTCTCTCTCTCTCTCTCTCTCTATCTCTCTGCGTGTGTGCGCACACACACACACACAAACGGTCCGGTTCTGGTGGTTGATGAACACAGATATGTGTTGATTAGCTCTCATAATGGGCAAGGTGGGTAACACATTGCCATGAGTCCATGAAGCTAATGTCTGATTACTCCACATTGTCATTGTGATATTTTGTAACTACATTTTGATTCTATCAGGTAAATACAGTAGTACAATGTCTTCCTCTGATGTAGAAGTAGCCTACACTGTAAGTCAGTAGTAGGGTATACAGGGGAGTTGCATATGAAGTGGTTTGGGGTCCTTCTATAAGTAATTTTGGGGTACAATTTGGTTTTGAAGAATTCTACAAGCAGCAATATCACAGGCCGAGCAATCGACCCGTTCCAAACAGGCACATTTTCAACGGGCACTGCACTAGTTCAATTAAATTCAGTTTGTTTGAGGACACTAAGAGGCTAATCTCCATCTTACTCCTCTCATACTCTGTCCATCTGTCCAAATCACATTATGTCACAGTCACACTACGTAGCTGATAGAAGGTTATTACGTTCAGAAATTCAAGTTATCTTCTACTGCCACTTGGGGCCGCCAAAGTGCAGATCTGACAGTGCAGCTTTAAAAAGAATGCCTCTTTTTCCAACACATCTGCATGTCCCATTTTGGAGGACAAATACTGAGCTGCTTTCCAACTTCACTCTTTCTTAATGACACTTATCACCAGTTACAGTACTGACCACATGTATTATTATTATATAGTATTAACACGTGTTAACAACACCTGTTGTTGTTAAGTAAGTCTTTTCAAACTAGACGCACAGATGTGTTTAAAATCACACATCCCTTTGGGTCATGAGAAAAAAAAGAGGGCGGAAATATACATGCCTGCAGAGACATGACCTTACATTTCTTTCCACCAGAGATGAGTATGAAAATATTGTCCTCAATTAGATGTCCTGCAGGTAAACCCTAGAAAGACAATTTGACTGATGCTACATGATTTCACTGAACTTTTGCAAAACTTCTAATGTAGTAAAACAACACCTAACAAAAAAGGCTCACACTAAAATAGATATTTAACAACAAATAGCTATATAAGGTGACATCAATCAATAACTAGAGTAGGTTAAGTTGCCATCCACCAGTGCTTTTAGCTATCAAAACTGGAGTTGTTAAAAAAAATACAGGCCGAGGCATTGCGAGCGGAGTGATATAGTCAGTCTGACAGTAGTGTTAGCATTCCCCGAAGGCAGTTTAAAGAACAGTGTAGGATGAGGTTGCATAATCTGAGCCTCAGACTAATGGAAAAGAGTGCCTGGTCTTTTAGACAGATCCACTGACACTTCCAAGACGTCTGTAGAGAAGCATGTGAAGTAATGCTCTTGGCAGCAACACAGGTGATTGTATCACATTGAAATTTGTATCTTAATTGATGCTAGTTGCTACAAGCCGTACTAACAAAAGGAGGTGATGAAGGGGTGACATATGTCTGAATGTTAATTTGAGAGTTTGTTTCGAGCACATGTGAAGATGTCAACAATCCTGAAATTTTGACCACTTGTAGTGCTATAGGCACGGTTTAAATGTACGGTTTACTAGCCGCATCCAAGGTGGCGCATGCCATCGTGATGTCAAAATGACGTAATATCCTGCACCCGGATTTATGGCGCGCGAGCAGAGGTCGCGCACGGCTCTTTTTTTTTTTTGCACCGCGTGACAAAGCGGAAACAGGAGGCCTGAATGAGTTCGTTGACAACTGGATGCCAGGACTCTCACAGCGATTGCAAGTCTCTCTTGTAAACTTACTGGGTTAAGATGAGTTCTTATATGGTGAATGAAAGGCTTGATCCCACCAAGTAGGTCATCCAATCAAATCAAAGCATTAATGGCAATGCTGCTGCCAGTTCTGCCGTTGTTTACCTTTTTCTTCTTCTTCTAGTCCGTAGAAAGAGCAACGTCGGTAGCCTTTGCTCATTAGCACCACCGCTGTTCAGGAGAAGACTGTAGCTAGTGTCGCGACCACCAGCGCGGGTATAAACAGTTACGGCGATTTCGCATATGCGCACGCCAGCTGAGCTGCGGTTACTGTAAAACATGCTTTACACTTTGGTTTTAAAATTTGTCTCTGTGATAAAGCGTACAGCCGAGACACTTGTGTCTATCATGCTTCTCCAGCTGACCACTCGTTTTCAGATTACGTTCTTGCATATGTCACTTGGGCTAGAAGGTCAAAAGGGCCCCGCGCACATTTATTACGTCCACACTCTTGCCAGTCCATCAACAGTTGTGTCGGTACAGCTGGAGATATCACAGCTGTCAGCACAATCCAACACATTTCCTTTCATAGGGCAAAAAACGATGGACGGCCACACAACACTTCGTTCCAACTTGTCGTAAAATAGGCAAGCTATAGAGCGTTGGCGTGTTGTCACCAAAACAACTACCGCGTCCTGCATTGGTGACATGTTTTCCAGTTACGTCCTTGTCGGGGACACATTAGAGTGCAATAGCGTTTACGCTACAAAAGAAATGTGGTCAAACAGAACACTTCTGCAAGTGGTTTGAGTGATCAGATCACAATACGTCTTGGTTTGTTAAATCTTGTATTTAGCGCTTTCCGCTTGTGATCCGATCACCCAAGACGCGCTGTAAAACCAGGTGTAAACAGGGTCTTAGAGCAAAGTTTTTATGAGTGAGTCTGCATTTTGTTGTCGTTGGTTTCACACTATTCTGTTGATCAACATGTAACATGCCAATAAATGAAGCAATGCACAAACATAGGTAGTGTTGGAGAAGACAAACCGGCAAACATGGTTGTAAACATGGATGTGAACAATTAAATACATTATAGAAATTGGCTTTGCAAATGTTTTATGTGGAAGGAAATCCAATGAATATGTTCGGTAGACATCAAGGAGACACACAATGCATTTTAGTGAGAAACGCTTAATGTAAACATTACTTTTATGAGTTTATAAGAAGGCTTCACAGGGCAGCTTCAATCTGAAATGGCAGACAGTTACACCTACAAACTGAGAGTGTGATCATCATTACTGGAGTTTCACCAGAATCCTATATGACCATAAAAAGCCCAAAAACATCCTGGTTGACATAATATAATTGGCCAAAAGTCAGTATTTACATTTGCATACTTTCATTTGTCTATCCTCTTTTCTCCATCCTCCATTTTGCATCATAGTAACATTTCTGCAATAACATTTTAAGTAAAACTTCTCTAGAAGCAGGTTCTCATGTTTTGTTTTCATTTTGTATTTTAGTTTAGTTAGATGTTTTGTCAGATTAAGATATACTATTAGTCACTTGTATAACATGACGATATGGTTTATATTACATTCTTTGAAAAGTGCCAGGAAGTGTTTAAGAAACAATAAAGTTTTTTTTTTTTTTTTTTTTTCTCAAACAAACTGAATGTACAAAAACAACTTCTACGTGTAATCAACTGTATCTCTTGCATTTCACTAAGAGCGGTGAAAACGTTGCGGTGGTATTTGTGTGTGTACATGTCTGATTTTGATTATGTCTGACAATGACCGCAACATATTTAATTTGAAAAAGATCACACGAAAATTATGTTTTCTTCGTTTCTGCTAAAGTGCCCCTGAACAGTACAAATGATTCACTATGGATGAAAGACTATTTACACCCCCCCCACACACACACACACAAACACTTTTAAAAAGGCAGATGGCTGAACAAGGTGGTTTTATACAGCATAAACTGCCCCTCCTGTGCTTCACTCACACATTCTTCATAGGGGGCATAAACACACTCAAAAACACAAACGCGTGCACACACGCACACACGAGGAAGCGATCATCCTCAGATGGCAGCATCTATGACTGAGAACAGGCTGTCCTGTCCCATATCGTGTGACTGCTGGATCAGAGAAAAGGGCGATATTTCCCTAATGGCCTAATGTTTTGTTTGGCTGCTACACGCAGGGTAGGGATACCTGCAGTCTCACGAGTACAACACACCTGCCTTGTCCCTGTGTGGTTTTACTGTTATGCTGAAACATGAACACTAACAGAATAAGGAGTATCATTAAAGGGTCAGTTCACCAAATTACAAAAGAAACATATATTCTCAAGTACCTCGAATAGCATCTTGGCATGCAGACAGTTTTATTTGCTCAACTGGAATAAAACTCTGCCAGATTCAATACAAGTATTTTCTCTTTACTGAGGTACACAGGGCACCTATAGGCCTACCATTATTTATATATTAACGTGTGTGTGCACTTTGGGATTTTGATTGTGTGTGTGTCAATACCTTCAGGCTGGTTCAGTCAAACCCTGGACTGGAATTCAAGTCAACCACAAAGGGGGGATTTCCACGTGCCTCTCAGTTGTCTTGTATGGAACATAAAATTGTGCGTCATCCCGTGGCTGCATCCGCCTCACTTCCTCGTGGCTAGGGGGCAAAAACTGTTCAGCTGGCAGTGAAGTAATGCCTGACTCACACTACAGGTAAAAGCTTAATTAATTTACATCATTATGAAGTCTCGCTTTGAACTTAACGTCTGGACTTTAGTGCCATCCAGTGGTGACATCAAAGATGGGTGGTTATTACAATTAAAGGAAAGGTTAACATTTTCTTCAAGTCATTCTCAAAACAGTACTCACGCGCCAATATGAACATTGAAAACACAGCTGGTTGCTTTACATTGTTTCTTCTTAAAAGTAACTTCAATGTTAGAGACGAGGGACAAAATCCAGTTCTATTTCAGTGAAAAAACTATTTCTTAAGCACCCTGAAGCTAATGAGGTTCAGCAATTTGAGTCAATCAAATCAAGTACGCATTTTAGTATTTTCGTTACGATAAAACATTTATGTTACTAGGGATGCACCGATACCACTTTTTTAAGATCAAGTACAAGTACTTACATTTGGATACTTGCGGATACTAATTACCAATATGAGTACTTAATAATCCCTCTGGGGTCCGAGTGTGTTTTCAGACACACAGATGATTTGGGCCTTCTCTGATATTGTTGTCAATTGGAACAAAGCAGTATTTTCAAAGTACCATGACTTTTTTCTATTCCCGGGCTAGTGTCAATAAATCATATAATTCCTGATAGCAAAATACTGAGTCAAGTTTAGAAAGAACGAAGAACGCAAAGACTGATGATGTAATTCACGTGCATATTAAGTACACATGTGGATTTACCGATCCAACGGAGAGGACGGTTTGTTTACGCCAGCAGCTAAGTTCACAAGATTTTGCCCAAATTTAAAGACGTGTGGCAAACTATAACAGTTAAAACAGTTAGACTACACACTGGGAGCTTTCGTTTCAGACTGTTTGTGAAAAAAAAGAAAAAGAAAATCGCACAAACAGGCTCTTGTTTGATGAGAGACAATGGGCTAACACCGCTACTCCAAATATCAGTGGTGGTTTACGGGCAACAGACTGCTGATGTGCTTTTTCACAAAGCAGCTTTGGAAACATGGTTTCTATGATGTGGTGACGGCTGGGAATCTCTCGGCTCCAGTACACTGAGAAGACGTCGAAACCCAGTATTATTAACGACTTACAATGGCTGGTCATCAAGTGCAATCATGCATTGGGCAAGAGCCTAGTTATATTTTACAGCCAAAAATCTCCAAACGGCTGGCATTGCTCCTCATCCATCGCCTATACCTGCTTGACGGAGAAGTTATTGTCACATTGCTATGAGGTGGTATGGGGTGTGGTATTATCGGAGTAATTTTATGACTACAAGTACGAGTACATGGGCACGGCATCGGACCGATACCGGCGCATCCCCATATGTTACTATCCCTGCGTACCAGCTCAGCAAGCAAACACTGGACCCCATTCACCAATAAAATGTGTTCTTGAGCTAGGTACTAAGAAAAGTCTACGTCAGATTCATGATGTGCTCTTACACCGCAGAATCCCATTGTCCTCGTAAATTCAAAGCATATGCCAGTTGATCTTAATACGCATAGGTAAACACACTGCCCATCCACATAGAAGGGCATGAGAATGCAGGGCCGCGTGCACACAGTCAAGAAAAGTTGAGAGAATTAAGTCAACGATGCACAAATGAAAGTCTAAAGAGGGTTGGGCACTGGACTCCAAAGTAAACAAAAACTTTAATAGTTCTGAATTCGAGGTACTTCTAATGAAAGTAAACACCAAACAAGCTGTTATATTTAGGAGCATCTCATTCTCAGCAAATAGATCTGCATGGTCCTGGAAGATGCGGTCCCTCCTCAGTGCACAATTTGCAACATTCTTGCAGCACCAGTGCTATTGTGCGAGTAGGCCTAGGGTGCAGAAATAGGCCTATTTTGGGCTTATAAATAGCGTGATCAATTATCACTAATGAACATTAACTGGTAAAAAATGTAATGTTAGTGTTGTTTATTTTTAAAATACCATAATTCTTTGTAAAATAATTATCAGAAAATGGTATAAATGATAACAATTATACAACTGTAGAAAATGCAATAAATAATCATTTTGCACAAACATGTCAGCACTCAAATGTGCGCAATTGTGCTCCTGAGTGTGCATAGATGTTCATACCTAAGAACAAATCCCAAATAAGAAAACATTGGCAAAGGTCAGAATCTTAGTGAAAACTGCGCAAGTGGGTTTTAAGAAGAAATTCACACAGTCCTTATCAACTTGTACACCAGGAAAGTTTAACCAGCAGAAAAATGCCATCAAATAGCTGACAAACTGCTAAACACCAGTGGTTAACTCATGAAACTACTGATGTGTCATTTCACAACATAGATAAATGGTGGAAAAATACCAAGTATGGCAATCTAGCTTAACAGTCCATGTAGCGATGAGCGACCTAATCAGTCTGCTAATGAGAGCAATCATTGAAGTTTATGCCTGACTTTTAGTACTCAGGACATGGTGGCTTGATCAATAACCTCGTGACCAACAACCATACTGAGTGGGCCTCCAAGTTGCATATAATCAAGCAGCATGTCAACTCACATTGGTCATGTTTGTCCCTCTGAGCCGCACCTGTAGTCCACTCTTCAAAGTAGAGTAGCTTGTATCTTCCATTGTCTCAAGAATACAGGTTAGCTGTTGTTGATGATCCACCTCTTTTCAAAAGCGGAAAAATAAAAGGGATTTAGTTACCCAAACCCTGACCCTTAAGAAAGCCTGAAAACTAAAAATTTAACTGCAAACATACTTAATCATTTCACTAATCCCTTTGTTCCGGACATATTTTTAATGTTGAATTCACAGATAATGTCTTCCAGTGGTGTGCATGAGACAAATTTTTCAGAGGACTAATATTTACTAATAAATATTTACTAATATATTTTGGCCTGGTTTAAAAATAAACACAAAATGTGTGACTCAAAAACAGCTGGGATTTACTTTATTCAGATAAATGTTACAGGGAGATTAAAATAAATCGATCGATATGTTTAGCTCATCAAACCATGAATGAATGAATGAATATCCACCACCAGCAGTCATGCATAAACTAATTAATAAAGTTTGACTAAAAGGACAAAATGCAATTTTGTTGAACATGTCAGCAAAGACATCATCTACTTATATCAATAGTACAGTGTATTACAATTTAGTTTGCATTGACATACGCAGTAAATCCGTACACGCCTTGTTTCTTGTCAATTGAAATTGAAGAGGTCTCTCACAACATGATTTTTTACAGTAGGTACTTCAGGTCACAGATACAAGGCAATATTATGGATAAAGAAAATACAGAGGGTCATTGGATTGAAACATAATAAACCATAGAACAATCTTTGAATTACTTCACTCTGATTCAATGGTAGATGCTTACTACTACTCATAATCCAGAAAACATGTATAATGCTGCTCTAAACTTGAGGTTTTATCATGCTAATAGCATTGTAAGCTAATTGTATTTTTGAAAGCCAAATTTCAACCACATTGTGCCCTAAACCTACATCAGGTTATTGTCAAAGACCACAATCTCTCTTTTTTTTCCCCACTTGAACATATTAAGGGACTGGCTTTGAAATTACAGAATCAAACATTGGACAACCTAAAGATGACAAACAGCAGGGTTAAAATCAAAAATCAAATAAAAACAACAGTATTTCAAACATTTAAAAAGGGGGTTAAACACTCAACATAAAAACATTCTATACCAAACTAGAACACATTTCAAATAAAGATCACAACACATCCAAGCTGCAAAATCAGCATTTAGCAAGGGCGGATTAGGCATACACTTAATATAAAAAAGCAAGAGATGTATTCACAGAAGAAAAAAAAAAAAAAAAAAAAAACAAAAATTTGATACTATAAGTATTAAAAATCATGAATGACCAACTGCCATGAAATCATACACAACCAAAACTAAATCATAGGAATTGCAACCTGCTTCTACTGAAACCTCACTACAAAGAGGACACTACAGAGGTAAATTATCCTGGTGACTTTAATGACCTAAAAAAGTTGAAGAAGTAAAGTTTACAGCTAAGGAATTTCACAACAGGAGGGTAAAACCAAGCAATTTAATTAGTTAAAGCTGGTATCTAACTGCCAACATTTGGCTCATAAAAAGGCATTATACAGGATCATAAACACATAAGCACAGAGCGATTGTATGCTTATTGTCATCAGAGCACTGATATACAAGAGTGCAAACAATTATGGGGTTGAGTTCTTTATGGGGTTTCTGTAAAGGTGACGTGATGTTACTCTAATGACATTTTCTGATATATACCTTATGATTATGTTGTAATAAATAAGATAACCTGTGTTCATAGTTTTGTAACCAGTTTTTAGTGCATTAGAGTACATAGAAATAAAACGGCAAACATTGTTAATACCACGTCGTAAATATAGTCCTGGAGCTAGTTAGCAATCTTTTTGTCTTGTTTTCAACTTTTTGTACATCGTGTATATAAATTATTTTAAAGAAAAACATTTTATTCAGGGCACCTGTGTTGGTTTTATAGAGCTCATAATACTCGAGAAAGTTTTGTGTTTTGCTACAGATTTTTTAATTACTGTAAGGAAAGCCCTTTCAGGTTATCACAGATGTTCATAGGCTTGATATAAATTCACACTCCAAAAAATGCCATCTGAAATAGAGTCAGTCAGCAGGTTTGCAATATCGGCAGGTTCTGCAAGTTTAGATAACATAAACATAACTGCATTTGTATTGAAAGCATAAAAAAAAAGAATGACACTGCTCTCATACAGACATGACAGGTGCGTTCCTGGTAAAAACACTGGATGAAACATTTCTTGTTTACTCAGATTAACTGGCAACGATACCCAACGGTCACAAGGTTACCAACTGCACTTGGATCTTACAGTTTCTAGATTGTATTCTTTTTTCTACTATTCAAGTGAAAAGTTTTAAGAACAGTTGAACATTTTCTCTGCAGGAAACAAAAAATAACACTTGGTGTTGTTGGGCAAGTTCAAAAACAAATGACTGCATGTTCAGCTGCTGTAGATGCTATGACCAAACTGACACAATAAAAAAAAAAAAATATCATATTGACTTACTCTGACAAATTCCTGTACAATACTGTATAGAGCAATTATGCCAGACAAATTTATAGTACGCGTTTCGCAAGCTAAAAAATGCCTCGTAAAGCCAGACGGAACCTAAAATAACAAAACAAAACTAGTCATTGTCCCCCCCAGTATCAGCTGTCAGCCTTATACTGCTTAAATTCACACACAATGGGACTCCGATTCATCTCAGTTTACAGTAAAGATATTTAAAGGCACATTCTGCAATATCTCCTATTGCATTGTTGAAATAACAAAGACCCACAGTGTCATGGATGCGAAGCACTTGAAACCAGGTTCAGGCAATATCATCAAATTGCAGAGCTATAGCACCAGCAGTTTGCAACAGGTGCCGACTATACGTGAAGAAAGTCAGATCTAGGCATGCCTCTCACCTATTTCAGGCAAGGAAAGGAATAGCTTCTGTAATTTCGACAGTTACACCTCCTGCAGTTGCTTTCATTTTTATAGCTGCCGTTCAAGGATTTATATTTTACATCAAAGAGCCCTCGTCTGTAAGATTTAAAAATGTTTGTTTTTTAACTACTTCTTGTGGTAATAAAAGATACTATTGAAAAAAGGCATAGGACAGATGGGCTACATACAAATATTGGGCAATGAATAACTTGACTAAGTTGTCTGGTCTGCCTTGGCTCTGAATACTTGGAATTACGTTGTTGCCAATTTACATATGTTATTTATAGTGACCATAAAAATCTGCAGG
Organism: Perca flavescens; assembly: GCF_004354835.1. NCBI lineage: Eukaryota > Metazoa > Chordata > Actinopteri > Perciformes > Percidae > Perca > Perca flavescens. The sequence continues at coordinate 7,862,574 of NC_041340.1, read as the reverse complement.
TGCAACATTTATTGCCTGCAGGTGGCGCAAGTGTTAGAATTGCAGGAGCTATTTCTTTCCTGCAACAAAGACATCTGCAGGTCCTAATTGGTGGTGCTATTACTTTCTTTCCCTATAGGTGGTGCAGATTGGCGTGCAATGAAGTGGACAGCTTGTCTGCTGAACGTGAATGAGCGAGTTTGTGAGTGAATTACGAACTAGCTCCAGAAGGTGCTTTGGATCTAAAAACCCGATGACACCTGAGTCATTAATGGCTTCACCCATTTTTCAGCACTCAGTCCTTCTGTTCACTCCAAGTCATAGCTAGCAATGATGACATAATAAGGCCAAGTAGGAAATCTCGCTGACTGTGCCTTTAAATGTCTTGTAGGATGCAAAACATACAAATGTTACAAAGTACAAGGTTTGTTACTTCTTCTCAATCTTCAGTGTTTGTACAAAGCTCCAAAGATCCTTGACCACCTGAAGAAGGTACGGAAAGGGGAGAGAGGGATAACAACAGAACAGAAGAAAGAAAGATACAGAAATTATAAATCTTCCAAATGAAGTGATATACAGCATTAGACATATGACTTTTACTACAACATGCTTTTGTGCGTCTCGCCTGTGGGAACGCTGAGTTTAGATGGAGCTGTAGGGGAATGACGAGGGGTTGGGTGGGGGCAACAGTACATACCAGAGTATATGACTAGGTGCTCCAGGTCTGACAGATCTCAGCCTTGGCTGATGAAACCAAAGCACTTCCACATATGTTTCTACAAACTGGGATCAACAAGCTCTCCCCGATTCAACTCCACCCCCACACTTTTCCTTGTCCACCCAGCCCTCGTCCCGGTCTAAAGAGATTTCACCTGCTCTCATAACTGTACGGTTAACATTTTAACACGGCAATGCAATCAAAAATGAATGTTCAAATAGCCCTTTTCAAGTGGCCGCCTTCTTACAGATGCTTTGATACAGAAAAGACCGTTTTTCTTTCTGACACACTGCCTAGAAGCAGTTAGTCTGCGGTGAAAATCTAAAGGGGTTTGGGTGAATAATTCCTGCTCTGCAAAACAATGTGCAGGGGCTGTTGTTTTTCTTCTGAAATGACAAGCAGCATTAGAAAAGATTTAAGTACTGCATTTAGAAAAACCCTCTTTTGGGGTGGTCAAAGGCCTTGAATGTGAAAGAGACTGGTACCATCCACATACCACTAGTCCCTTCATTAAGGCTACAAAAGACACACTCCAGTAAATCACTGAGAAAGAGTTTGCCTTGGCAGGTGTACTCCCATTCCATCTCTAAGACACAAAATGAATATAATTCAAAGAGAACACACTGTGCTGGAGAGACGTTTGAGGCATAATGGACAGCGTATGAGGACAGTGTGGGGAACAATAATGCATTCCTGGGTATCTATCATGGCAATAAGCTCTTAAAGCTTAAAATAAAGGTTGATATAAATGTGCCCGTGGCTACAAACCAAACAACTCCGTTAACTGTTTATGAAAATAAATGGGTAGATCGCAAAAGCAAAAAAGCTGGGAAATTGATATAAATTGCACATATAATGTAGAGCAAAAAATGTAAGACTTAGAAATAAACAAAGACCAATCTCAGATGCCTCGTAATCAGGGCTCTCAAACCCACGTGCAATCAATAAATATGTAGATAATATATCAAATGACTCATGATTACTTACATTTTTGTCTGAGATTTTAAAAGAACTCTTCACGAAATTCTCAAACTTCTGCTCTGTCTTGGGTAGTGGTTTTCCCTGATGAAAAAGGCCATTAACTCATCATCTTAACTGTGCGTCAGACATTCAATTAAGAGTAATAATTTGCAAAAGAGGATGACAGCCTTACCTCCTTGGCTGCCGTTGACAACTTCTTCTTAATCTCTGTCAGAGGGGGAGATTTAGACGGGCCAGCCTGGGTTTTGTCTTTTCCTAGGACAGGTGTCTTGAAAAATATATCAACTAGATAAGAAACACTGATTGATATGTCATATAGAGAGAGACTTATAGAGATGTAGATAAAAAGATAACTTCATATTAGGCCACAATATTTATTCTTGTACTCAGATTCAGCTTTTGCCATTACCGTTTGGATCTCTGTGTTCTCATTTGAACTCAACACAAATTGCCAACTTATTAGTGATGAATCCATTTGCTGACCAACAGGCCAGTGTGGACTATAGCCCTATCATGACCCATTTTGTCTGGGTCTGTGTTTACAGACTTAGCGTAGGCAACCAGCTGGAAGAAGATAAAAGCACTAGAGAAGGACAACAAATTCTAGCTCAATTACACCATCTTTGTTTTTTTTTTTTTTTTTTTAACAAATACATCAGGTACAAATTACTTTTTTATTGTTTGCAAGCAGGAGAGGGCAAGCCCTGTCTCTCCAATGAGTATTAGAAATTGTCAAATGTGTTTTTACTTTGATATCAAATCCTAACTGAAATGAATGAAATAAAAACAAGGTGCAATGAATGATGTGCTTGTTTTTTTCAATTAAGGTTATGCTAACATTAAATTAATGACTTCCACAAGAAAAGATGACACTTTTTTCTGTTCAACATTTATGTATGGTCAAGACTAAAACAATACAGTCACAAGCCACCCTTCAGTTTTCATTTGTGGAGACATTATAGGTGCTATCTCAACACATGAAGAGTGCCCTGTGTTTGTGAAGAAGAGAGCACCATGAGCAGTGAACTAGCGGGCCCACAGGTGTGTTCAGACCTGGTCAGTCGGGGCCCCGGAGGTCCTCGATTAGGAAGTGTCTGAATGTGACACAACAACACACACGCCATTCGCCGTGACTGCATGTTACACAAGCCACAAAGCTTGCCTCTACATGTAAAGCCAGTGTGGAATTCTGTGAAATTGCAGGGTTTCATTGATAGCCAGACACATTTTAAAGGAGAGAGGAGCCCTGCATAAAGCAACTCTTTACCCTGTGAGTAAAAAAAAAACAGCTAAACTTCATGAGCAAATGATTTGCCAGTAATTGATTTTCGTTTTGGTTGATGATTGTTTCTACTTCAGAACAATATATTATTCTACACTGCAGTTAAGCAGCTCAGTGGGTGGAGAATGGCACAGATCATTTCAGGATAAAAGGGTATCTATTCTTACTGGAAATAACACGTAAGTTTGGTATAATTCTTTGGTTTCAGATTCTAACAATTTTTATTTAGATCTCTACTTACTGGTTCAAATTACTGTCATATTATCTTTATTTGAGTCAGAAACTAGACCAAAATATGGTTAAAGCAAAAACTTTGGGTTACACTTTACTTGAAGGTATAAGTCATGAATGTGTCATAAACATTATAAACAAGTCAAAAGTTTATGACATAACGCATTTGTCAATGAATGTGTCATTTGGTTTTTGCCATGACAAGTTATGGTTAGGGTTCATGTGTCATGACTGTGTCATGACAATGTCATGTGTTCATGATGTCTCTCTTATGTAGATACCTTCAAGTAAAGTGTTACAAAACTTTGTTGATTTTCAGCAGATGTAGGCTGCCATAAACACAGATTTGTCATAAATGTAAGATGTAGGATTAAGCGCAGTATCTCAGGAAGTGATAAGTGAAATTAAAAAGCAGGATTTCTGAACAACTTTCCACTTCTTACATTGGCTGCATTTACTTCTTACATTTGGAATTGGTTGTTTAGATAAAAACAATCAACAAATGGCATGTGTTACTACTTGATACTTTAAGCACCTTCAGCAATTTCAGGCTTTGAAAACCAGTGCAAGACTTGAAATGGTTAAAAAACAGGTGGAATGAACTGGAGGAAATAAATGATCTCTCTAGTTTGAAAAATTCAGTCATCTGTCCCTGTCCCTGAGAGATCTGCATTTTATAGCACAGATCAAAAGGCATAAAATGAAGACAACCTTGAATCACACATACCACACTTTGGAGAGAAAAAAAAAGCACATATGCTGCTGGCTTCTGGCCAGACAAATGTACTACATATTTATCATTTATGGGAAGCTCTCTACTTCCAAGGGACAGCTGTGAACCTGAAACAGCTGATAAACACACAACGCCAGCAAGCTTTTTCATCTGGACCAGACGCTGATTACAGATGCCACGAGACACGGAACTTAATCACAAGCACGCTATCATTTGATACAGTGTCTTGTCTTCAATCCATTGCAAACACATGTGTGACACCTTTGCTCATCAGGTCTGTCCAGAGATGGTAATTGTCGTCAGAATGAGAGCTTTGGAAGCCCTTGTCTGGGAAAATGTCAGGTCACAACTGTGACTTTAATCCAATGACTTGTAAATGTAAGTAAAGGGGTTGGTCTTTTGGACATTTTTCATGCACGACAGATCCAGTCATTAGAGCCATAGTTACTGTTGAAGCCAACATCCTTACACCCACGGGAAAAGTAAATAAGCACTAACAAGATAGGCACCTGCTGTACCACATGTCAATCAGTCGCTAAAACAATGACTCACACCCTTTTGGGATAAGCCTGATTGAAGTGGTATATACTTTACGACTGTGACGCGAGCTTGAAGGCATCAACTTCTCCAAACCCGTCAATCAAAAGACACCAGCTGCAAGATAAAGTTACTTCAGATCAGCACATCTCGAGTTAGCTGGTTCTCATGTCGAGCCTGTTACGCAAGAAGCTGCAGCGACATGCCGGGCTGCGAGAGGTGAGAACTGCGGTACTGGCAACAGATCTGACAAGCCAATCTAATGACCAGTCACCTGCATTTAGTAAAGAAAAAACAGACATCCACGCCCGCTTCCTCGCTCCTCAGGGGCATCTGGAAGCGCAAGCTGCGCCAGACATCAAACGCTGGTAATGAGAGCAATTGGGAGAAGGTGTGTCCAGGAAGTGAGGGGTGTGAAGAGGTTGTAGAGAGAGAACAGTTGTTGTGTACAAGTGGAGAGGGGATGGGGGCAGTTGAAGCACCACGGGCCACAAAGTTAAACTGGCTGGATGGTTTCAGGGGTTCAGTTGCCCATCGGCTAATCCCCCAGTGCATTTCAAGAGCCACTGTGTTGTGTCCGGACAACGGCCACTACAGAATTAGCTGCACTCTCCCACACACCAATAACCCCGGCCCTGGGGGGACAGCTTTCTCGCGACAGGAATTTAGCAATCCAGTGACTTAGTGTTTAACATGATAAAAAATGACAGAGCTTTCTATCAAGACGTCAGACAAGAAATTAAATTTTTATGTGTGCTGGGTGTGTGAATGTATGACATGGTGTGCCTTTATCATACGTTTTACCATACAATGAGCCAGCATTTGCATGCCAACACATAATGCCTTATCTCAACTGAATTCTGTCCAAGTCATTTTTATCAAAGTAACATGCCTTGTGAAATCTGTAAACTTTCAAAGGAGGTTGCCAATTTGTATTCCCTGATGTGTAAGTGTGCTACAGGGAGCTGGGGGGCATCAAAGGTGGCTGCAACTCAAGATGGCGGGGGTCAGGCCACGGGGTCACAGGTTTAAACCCTGCCCCAGGAAACCCATATAGAGGTCAGGTGTGTTTGCTTAAAGAGAGGCAGAGTTCAAGCTGTGGGGTTTGAGAGGTGGCTGTCCAGGACATTCCATCAAAGAAATGAACTAACAATCAGGTTGAGCTAATTGCAATGTGCATTGATCACATTCCTTGGCTGTGGAATAGGAAGGCTCTCCAAGTATTTGTTGCTTTCTTTTTTGGCATGTTTTAATTGTGAAACCTTGTGTCTTTTCAGGCACAGGTTTGAGCAGAAGGAATTTTGCAGGTTTTTGTCTCTGCACTGCATTCTGGAATGCATTTTTCTTGCAGGACTTATCAGGTTTTCATGTCCGTTTGCAAAAAAGTACGAAGTTTTACATTTGCTGCTTTATTGTGAGGAGATTTTAGTCAGTTTCTGCTATGTTGTGACACGTTAGGTAATACTGTATCTACCTACCAAAGTTGCTTCACGTGACACAGTAGATAAATGCATACTTCTTTGTCTATTCTTCTTTAAAACTCATTTTCATTATCTACCATTCTTTTGCATACTTTTGAGAGTGACATCTCTTTGATAAGGAATAGAGTTGCTGACTTTGACAAGAGAGACTGCAGACCTAATTAATCAGTCAGATAATGTCTGGTCTTTTGCACAAATCTAGCTATATCATTTCTAAACAAATTAAAAAAAAAATGAACAAACAAAAATAAGCAGGCCTAGGATGGGGAGTAAAAGGGACAATTTACAGGAAGGGGTGCAATATGGATACAATATAGAGGTTTGAGATATCACTTATTGGTTTTCTGTGTGGCTAAATAAACGTTTTATTTAAATCTGAAAAAAAATCTGAGAAACCTGGTTTTTAGTTAATTGAACCCAATAGTTGAGCCTTTTCTACATAAATTACCACAAGTAAACAAAGCTGAGCAGGTGATCCAGTCTTTCCTACCTTCATCTGTGGTTTGACCGCTGATCCTGATGGTTTTCCTGGGGGGCAGTTTTGTTTAACCGGAGTCTTGTTGGGCTTCTTTGCTGAAACCTCTGGGCTCTGAGAAAGCAAGGAAAAACAACCAAACTGTATAAATAAGACATCTCCAGTAAGACAGCCCTAAGTTTTTAAGAAACAGCTGAATTAATTAGTCTGCTTTACAGAAATGCTCATTAAGCATGTAAATATTGATATGTAAAAAAAAAAAAAAAAAAAAAAAAAAAAGTGGATAAGAAATACAAGCACAACTCTGTCTTTTGTATTTAAAGCTGTAAATATATATTATATACTAAATTAATCATGACAGTAAATCAAAGTAAACAAAAACAACTATGGGATGACAGCAGGGGCACCATACTGAAGTTAAAAGCAGCTGTGTACTGTATGTAATTAACACTACATGAAAAAGTACCCTGACTAACTTTGTAGTAACTGAATGAAAAACTGCAGCACTGCTACAAAGGTTTAGTCATTGGCCAATTACCAAAGCTAATAGCCCCCTATATACGGTGTATATATTTACCATATTATCCCTGTTGGTTAGTTTCAAACTGAGACAGCGATTCTTTTTTGTCAGCGCGTGACTTTCAGACTGTTCCTCCTGATGTTATGTTGGATATTAAAATAACTTTGCCTCTGTGTGGCTCTGGTAGCTGTGTCATGTTGTTTTGAAAACTCCCATATCAAAGCTCTAATTGCCAAGCCTCTTTTATAGCTGACAAATCATAATTGGATTGTAAAATAATGTGAACCACATTTTTAGAAATGTTTGCAATTGCGGTTAATTTTCTTCGTCTTCGTCTTTTGCCATGAGGTGTTACGTTATTTCTCATCACTTAAGACTATTATAACCTTGATGTGTAGATTATTGTTAAAAGCATTTTAACACATGAAAACAAAAACATTTACATTCTGCAACAAACTAAAGTATGACAGCATATTGTCATTCTGGGGTGGCTGTGGATCAGAGGTAGAGCGGGTCGGCCTTCAACCACATGATTGGTAGTTCGATCATCGGTCCACATGTCAAAGTGTTAGTTCGATCATCGGTCCACATGTCAAAGTGTCCTTGAGCGAGACACTGAACGCCAAATTGCTCCCCAGACGCTGTATGTGGCTGTCCACAATATATATAAAGTTTCTTATTCTAAAAGATAAAAGGAGGAGTGGAAGTCCTAATGTTCAGAATTATAAATTTATTCTGATTAAGTATCTCAGTAAAAAGGTTTGGGTAGAAAAAAAAAAAACTTTATTGCAACTAAACCTGATTTGATAAGTAATCACAACTGAAATAATCTCCAAGCACCAGCGCTTTATGAAATGACATAGGAGGCACTAGACATACTTGGCAATTTGTCACTGATCAGATACTTAGTAACCCAATAACTTGTCATTGTTCTTCTCCACACTGGAGGCCTTCCTGTCAGGTTTCCATTGCTCTCAAGTCACCTGTGTAATTACCTTGTAATAGCCGAGGCAAGTACCTGCATTTCCTGAGCACCAACCCTTTCTTTGGAATGGGCTAGAAGTGTAATTGCCTGTGTTGACATAACTGCTACAAGGCAATTACACATGTTATTTCCTAAAGCTATGCCTGGCAATACAAGAAGCTGTAAGACTGTTCCAGTGTGGTTACAAAGATTATAATTTTTTATTTTATTAATCTTTTTTAAATCAGAGGGATATCAGTCTACAAAAGGACAGAAATCAATCAAGTTGAGAAACATTGTGCTTTCTTTTAATCCTTCATAGATGCACCTCAGTGTATGTTAAAGAGTTTTACACAAGATGATTTCCTTCTCTCCTTTCACCAATGGCATAAATAATTCCGTTTCCACCACCAAGTGTAGTAGTAAAAGACTACAAAGTGTAGACTTTGTTTGCGTCAATTTATGGCATGTGACAAGAAAAGAACAGTTATTGTGTTGTTCATGTGGTGTTTGGGTAGAGAAATTAGAATGGAGAAGGTTAGAAGTGGAAAGATTTGCCAAAAAGGTTAGAAACCTGTCACTGCCGTAGTGAGGATCTGCTTATTCGACTTGTTAAACACACGACCACATTGAAACACTTAGCAAATAAATTGTTTCAGTCTCTCACTCTCTCATTATCCCACTTGATGTCATTGTCTTGATCTCTGTTAGACTACTAGGAAGTCAGCTACACGACTGTTTGCAATCTCCATGAATGCTGTATACGAGACGTAGTCTTGGAGCAGTCCGAGATGTTCAACACCTTTAACCATGATGTCTTTTTCCAGTTCTTGACTGAAAAGAGTCTTCTTAAATACAACTTAACTCAGCAATTTCTTTTTCGTAACACTGGCTGGGTTATGGTCTCAAAGCCAACACTGGCACTGCAAGGCTGCTCTGTTGCCAAAATTATGATAATTGTCTCAATTAAAGACGTAAGATTGACATGTCGTGGCAATGCTGTCAAATTGCAATTCAAACGTCGACCACACGTAGACCATAGGCCTAAGGCTGTTATTTTGTAACAGACATCTAACGTGGTCCAAACCAGAATTGAAAATTATGCAACTCTAATAAACGTGTTTGCTCGTCACAAAGGGCAGGAAACATCAAAATCATTCGGGGGAAAAAAATATCAACACAGGCACACTTTCAGCTGAACCTAAGGGGGCTCTCACACCGGCCTCATTTTGTTCAGTTAAAATCGCACTAGAGTTTGTTTCATTTTCCCCCTTGTTACGGTTCATTTGAACAGGTGTGAATGCAGCAATCGCACTGGGATGCGCACCAAACAAGCGGACCGAGACCTCCTTGATGAGGTGGTCTCGGTACGCTTTCAAACTCTGGTGCGGTTCGTTTGTGGTGTCTGACCAAGCATCCGCTGCTAAAACTATCCATACACAATGCTATGGACCCATTTTGGTTGGTACTTAAAACAGTAATGAAGTTTAATTCAACACAAAAAAAGGTTATAAAAAATTATACTGACATATTGCTGAATAAGTCGTCAAAAATGTTTTAATTGTTCGAAGCCCTACTTTCTAGAGTTGTGTGCTTTCATTAGTAAAGAACAAGACAGGATAACTATGAATATAAAGAGAAGAAGGGTGAAGAAAAAGATTAAGGTCATGGAGGGGAGGTGTATGGGGAGACGGAGGTGGAGGTATTAGAGGAGAAGACAACAGAATAAATCAACAGGTGACAGAAATGCTCAGCTGTCATCTGACCCTGAGGCAAGGATCGGCGCTCACGTCGCAGGTATGCGCATCTGCCCTGCTTTGATCTTTGCCTGGCACAGTTTGCACTTGGATAGCACGTAAAAAAAAAAGAAAAAAAAAAAGACAAGAAATCATAAACAGACACCGTGGTAAAATTGAGGCAGATACACACATGCACCCACACACTTGCAAATGATTGTGGTAACACGCAAAGCAAGTGTTCAAAGGCAACGGCCAGGTGCAAAGCTGAAATGGCATGAGAGACGATAAAAAGGAGCATTCATATTAACAGTGGGATGACAGAGGGACAAAGATATGCAGTGTTACAGAAAAATGAGGGAAGATGTTTCCCATAACTGATGTGTGTGTGTGTGTGTGTGTGTGTGTGTGTGTGTGTCTCTGCATATGTACTGTAGATGTATAGTTAATGTTTGCAGAACGTGTGCATTTTTGTAGCAAGTATGCATGTGTACTTACATATTTCACAGTAAGTGTACATGGCTACAGTGTCTATACTGTATATACCCGTGTGTGTGTGTGTGTGTGTGTGTGTGTGTGTGTGTGTGTGTGTGTGTGTGTGTGTGTGTGTGTGTGTGTATAGGATAACACATGCCGCCTTGTTGGTGAGACGGTGAGAATTCAAGTAGATTACAGAGGAGAAATCCAATCATTACGCCACACAGACCCTGTGTTTTACTCATGGAAAACAGGTGGGTACATGAGCGAACAGGATGAAAAAGTTCCATGTTTTGTCCCATACAAAGAGGTGGACGGTCAGTGAGTGCAAGAATGGGAAGGGCCTTCTGAAATGAAAAAGTACTATAGGATACAGTGTGCGGGAGTTTACATGATGTGGTAAAAACAAAAAGGGGAGTGGGCAGACAGCAGCAACACAGAGAAATTCCTTTCACACAAAAAACAACTGAGGGCAAGCCTTTGGCTACTCTGACACCTGGTGGACAACAGGGGTTTACTTTTTTCAAAGTCTGACCCTGTGGGCCCCCTTGGGCAACTGTATCTACCAGACAATTTTTTTTCTCTATAGATTTCTACTCTGATATCTAGGCCATACCTGCCAATACCTGGTGGCAGGTATGCGTGGCAGGCGCGACCGGGGGGAGGGGGAGGTACTGTTAAGTGCACTGTAAGTGTTAGTGTTAAGGGAGTTCAGCTTGCAACACGTTTTCTGCCTCCAACTGTCCTTTGGTGATGAAGGATGAAATCGCCTGTGTGCCCTTATGTGCCTCTTCTGCGCGATGGTGCCAGTGTGTTTTAATGTGCTGGGTAATGCCATTTCTTCCACCGTGTGCTACATTAAAATCAATGCGACACACCTTACAAAAAGCGTGGAGATTGTCGATATGACTAGGTAAGATGCATGTAATTGTTGTGCCCAACACTGCTGAAATTTACAGCTATATTTTGATTTCTTTGCGGGAACACCGCCTTCACCTGTCATTTTTATCGGCTCACTTCTCGGGTCTGACTCTGAATTTTCCGCAAAGATCAACTGCGCAACTGGGTTATAGGTTGCCAGGTTGAGGTGACAAACGGGTTGAAAATTGTTTATGGTGTATGGATTGGAGAAATAACAAGCCGGGAGGGGTCCGGGAGATAGGGCTAAAAAAACGGGAGAAACTCGGGAAAAACTGTTGTGTTGGCAGGTATGATCTAGGCGTTTATTTGTAATGGGCATCAGAATGAGATAATGATATCCTTGGAAAGTGTAAGACACGCTGAATTAAAAGGTACAATCAAAGTTACATGTTTTTAACATTATTTATAAAAAGAAACAAGTAAAAAAGACCAGGCTTACTTTTTTGAGATCTTTTCCAACATTCTTCTGGGGCTTCACACCATTTTCTTCACTTTCGTCATCGTCATCATCATCATCACTGCAAAGAGGAGGAAGAGAAAAACAGTTAACTCAGGTAAAAACAATACAACAGAGTTTTCTCTGCACACATGCTTGAAAAACAATTTAGTGAATAAAATGATTTCGTATATTCATTTGACTAAACATTTAGGCAGACACATGGTGCTTTTAGCCTTCACAGTGAAAAAAATCTGCATTAAAAAAAACAAACAAACACATACTCTTCATCATCCTCATCGCTGTCGTCTTCATCGTCGTCAGAATCCATCTTCAGTTTTTTCTACAATGAACATGAATCATGTTTTTGTCAGAAATACTATTAGAGCTTTGCAGAGTAGAGTTTAGAGTTGTCATTTCTGTTTGGGTATTAGCATTAGATGACAAAATAACAATATAGCATTTTTACAATATTTACTTTTTTTACTCAATGTGGCAACATGCAGTGTTTCCTGTATATTTCTTAAGTAGGTGTGCAGCAAACAAATGAGCACCACTGCTACAGAGAAGTCGTATCAAGTAAAGTTCAAAGGAGTAAAGTTCAAACCCTTTTTTCAACCCTCAGAGTTGAAGGCAGCTATGTAGCTTAAACGAACACACTGAGGTAGCTACCAATGGAGGCTTTTTCCCCGACAACAGGCTCGCAGGCCGCTTCACTGGCGATGTGTTGTTCTCCTCTTCTTCATCCTCTGAATCCTTCACACCTACAAAGCAAAATATAGGTTACTGGCACTGCACAGTGATGCATTCAGTTTAGTTTGGATTTACCTGGACAGCCCCTTGTATAGACTGTTGAACATTATTAGAAACAGAAAGTGATATTTGTCATCAGTGACTACGTTTACATGCACATAATATTCCGTTTGTTGCCCTTATTCCGAAAATATCAGAATATAGTCAGTGAATAGAAGAAGATTTATTTATTTATATTAGGACAATGCACATTAATCAACATTTCTGTAAATGCGCCAGTGTTAGCCAGTCGGCTAATTTTCAACTGTAGTCCTAGTTGCATGCATGTCTTTATGGTGGGAAGAAAAGCCATTTGTAAATCCTTGTTTGTGATTAGTCATAGTAAAAATAGCAGCACTGTTTTTCTACTTGAAAATGTGTTTCCCTGTTATTCGTTTGTCCCACCAAAAAAGAAGCAAGTCCTACAGGAACATGTTTACCTCAAAATGAAAGATTGAAGAAATATAATGAACACTTTATAATTTCGGGGTCTATAAAACACCGCTCCATCAACTTCACTGTCCTTCTGACTGACACAATGTGTGGAATGTGCAGTAGGTAAGGACTTCATTTTAAAGATGTGGTGAACTGTTACCTGAGTCATACTTTGTACATGTGTGTCTGGAATTCTAGAAAAAGAAAAGGCAGTAGCAGCACTTAATACTCACTAACAAAATGCTGCCCGCTGATGTGAACTGGTCCAGAGCCTGACTGGAGACGGAAGGTAACTGGAGGTGTTATCTCAAATCCACCTAAACTCATCTGGACAAGAAAAAGATAACAATTACAACAAAATAAGCAATTTTGTCATTGCTAATACAATTATGCATCCTTTCAGTATGATTCAGAATTTGCATTTACAGTCTACACTACTGGTTTCTGTATGCTCCACAGTATAAATGAGCTGTCCTTTTTAGTTTTTGTCATTTCATTAAGCATGAAAGAGGCTGAAAGCTATTTTACTTTTACTATTACGGTACTCATTTAAAAAAAAAGATAACTCAAAACTAGGCATTATTAACTTATATCACTTAATAGATGTGCCTTTTCTTTACTTATATACCTGAGAAACCCCTTTAATTCATCACAAAATGCTATCAGGTATGGCGTTCACTCACAGAAGGCAGGACGGACGGTTTCAGGACAGCCAGTGGCACTTTGGTCGTCTTTCCATCATAAGTGAGGCCTTCGACTTCCACCATGTGGAACGTATCCTCAGCCTCAGCTCCCAGACACACCTGGAAAAGCAGCGCAGCTGACTCTATACAACTCAACATCATCTCCATGTATTTGCATCATCAGGCTAACGTTGCTCCTGAAACCCTTTGACCTGACGCACCATGAAGAATGCAGGTTCTCAACTGAGGACCTTATGTTTCTTTTTTTCCTAATCAAATTTTCTAGGAAGATTATTGCCTCCAGTAAGGGTCTAAATTTCTTCGTTACCCGGTAAATGCCAGTTGAATACTATAGTTCCAGTTTGACAACGCTTGATTAATATTGTTCTCATTACTACTATATGTGCTGAAACAATTAGTTGATTTAAACTTTAACTAGTTAAACTATTAGCTGCCATTTCAGTAAAGGTATCAAACATTTTTGGGGTAGAGCTGTTGAAATTAGAGCCGAGACTTTTAGGTTTCTTGATTTTCTTTGTTTCACATTTGAAAAAAATCCTTTGACTAAGGCAAACAAATACATGAAAACCTTTAATTTGGTCTCTGATCATTTGTGATTGGTGATCTCCATTATTTGATAGCTTGGTTTATAAATATTTAAGAATGGCTTTTTTCTGTTTTTACAGATTAACTCTTCAAAACTGGATTGGATGTAAATCTTAGGAATATAACACATGGAAATAAAGTACAAACGATAAAAAAAAATCTATCCCTACTTTTGTTGAGCAGCTACACTGAGGTTTGCACTGTCTATGGAGGTTTGCCTAAATTGTGACCTCCTCATTGCGTACGTCACGTTACTGTTGTTACGTTCTGGCTACACTAATAACGCAGCTCACGTTTTCAACGTTTAAATAAACTGCTACTTCATACATCTAACCCTCGTGTTCTTTCCCTTTGAAACATGCCCGTTATTCAGTGACTCTACGTTAAAATGGAAAGTCAATAAAAAAAGTGTCTTCCTTACTGCTTTGAGTGACAGCTGTTGTTCCGTATCATCGTCGTCTACGTCAACTTTGAACTCCTGTTTGTCCGATTTGAGGGTACAACCTGAGGAAAACGATACACGCAACGTGTAACTAACCTTATGTCTGCACTTAAATTGAACAAAATACACAAATGCATACAATAGTTTGAGATACGGGGGTTTACTCTTTGCTATAGCTGCTGTATATCCATGCCTTGCTTCGGCTAGCTAACAAAAGAGCTGAATTGGCGCCAGAAGGGGCAGGCAGCTATTTAACGTTAGCTATCTTCTTCCAGCTAAAAATGTTAAATGGCTATTTGTGCATTATAGCATGGCAGTAAAACTGATTGTGCGACCGAATTTCTTTTAGGTTTGCCAGAATAGACGAGCTCACCAAACAAGTACATTTGTGGTCTGCTCAAATCTGAGATATCGTCCTCCATCTTTGAAGTGGGTGGTTACATTGCCGTAAACTGGTTTGACGGACACATCGCCGAGCCTATGGGGAAGCAGAACGTTACTGACGTTAAAAAACACGTAAGCCAATAGAATTAAAGACTGGGTGGGACAAATGACACTGAATGTTATAATGACTGAACGCTAGATGGAGCTCTCGTTATATAGATTGTTAAGTAAATAGCCTACTACAAACAAAAATGTGAAAAATAATAACGACTTAATAAATAAAAGTTAGAGGTTATGAATCATATTTCAACATAAGCTATAGGAGTATTATTATTATTATCATTTATTATTTATACATGGTAGCTAGACAGCCTACAATATGTACTCAAAGAAATGAGTAAGGAAAAGAAACAAAACAGATGGCAGCAGAGAAAGCAAATACTGTTCACGTTTGATTATCAAGTAATTAAGTGTAAGTTGTTCTTTGCACGACCTCCAATTTTCTGAATATCTGTGGGGTATTTATACAGTAGTATAAATCTTCCTTATTTGTAATGGCTTCCTGTATTAAGCATTACACCTTTTATTAAGATTGGGATATTCTCCCTTATGTCTATCACTTAAAGTGCTGTTTGGACTACATAAAAGAGGACTTTGGTCAGTTAAAAGTGTAGCCCAGGGGGCAGTTGCAGCCTTTGATAATAAAATGGAGAGCCATTGAAGTCACTGTTTTGCCCAAAGGAACTGCATGCAGGTTCTTATATTTACAGGGGCTTCAATTAAGGCCGCTAGTTGGACAGTCTACTTACCCACTGCGTGCTGCAGGCTTCAGCACTTTTTGGGGCAGCCTTTCACCTTGATTCTTTAAGTGCTTGACTTTAGTTCATTTCTGTTGCAGATGAAAACATCTCGCAGACACAGGCATCTAAAACAAAATGCCTAAAATCTATTTGTGAAGCAGCAGCTGAATAATGCTTAATGCTAAATGTTTTTCTAACCTTAATGAATGCCTTAGAGTGTGTCAATATCTGGCCCGTATTGGGCAGGTGTTGAGTCACTGATCCACAGTACCAGTATTACCTAAAAGGAATGAGTTGTCTTCATGCATGCCTGAAAGCTTGAGAAGGCTTTAATGTGCCACAGACTGCCAGGACACGTCTGCAGATCGGTTGTCATGGCAGATATGATGTTGTTGTCCATGGGCTTACTCAACAAATTTATTTTGCACTTTACAGATTCCTGATGGTGTAAAGATATAATCATTTTTACTTTTTTTTATATTTACTTGATATTACATTGACTAGTCATCTTCCATCACCACAGAGTCTGTTTTGGTGAAAGTATATGATCATCAGAACAAAATGAGTCATTGTTATTGCCTTAGCACTTATTTTATTTAACACTACTGTTTAAAGAAAGATGGTGACATCTGTGTACTTTTTGTCCCTGCATGTACTCTTGTATGCACACATGCATATGTGCAACTGGTTGTGGATGTATATAAGAGTGGGTACGGGCATATGTGTGTGCACATATGTGTGACTGAAAAAATGTGTAAGAGAGAATCCTGAAAGCGTGTCATGTCAGCAGGTAGAGTTAGTCTCTGTCATGCTGTCAGAGTGCAGAAAGAGTTGTTCATTTTCACTTGACTCAGCTGCAAGTGACTCGCTGCTCCAGGATGTTCCTGCTACAGCAGCCAACAGATGTTTAATAATCATCATATTAAACCGTATATCCAGAATATGATGACTTACAGTACAAACCCATATGAATATATTTTATTTTCTTTCCCTGTAGTAATTGGTCTTCTATTTAAATACATACTTGATATGTTTGTAGATTTCTTCTTTTGTGAAGTCATTGCTAAAGGAGAGGACTGATTTCAAGTTTTGGCATTTTTTTCCAGACAGTTTCAGACAAATTCTAGTCCTCTTGATTAAAAAAAAAATAAATAAAAAATCTGTCCAAACCAGTTACCATCATTTGAAACAGACAGTCCAAACAGGAGGTTTACCTCATTGGAATTAGAGGAAGCCAAATGACATCACAAAGTATAAAATTTGTTTCCTGAGCAATAATACATTTAAAGACAAAACTAAATAGTATAGGACCATTACATCTATCACTGGAGCATTGTGGTTCTGAGTCATTACTAATGTTGGGTGATCAACGAAAAGGTTCAAGAACAAATGGCTCAATCAGTTTTGAAATGCCCATGATGTAAAATGTTTCATTTTACCAAGCTGATGTTAGTCTGGTTCACCAGAGTTAAAACTTGTTGACATTAGGTGTAATTCGTTTTTCACATCTAGCAGAACAAAAATATTTTCATTTGTCCTCACAACTAGTTTCACCCACATGCAAAAAACCTGTTTATGAACATGTATTGCAAGAACACTTCATACTTGACCAAACAGAGGTACAGATCATTAAACATAAAAATGGAGGTGTATATTATAGAATTAGAGAAGATTTAGAGCTAACAGGACAAATACTTTTCCCTCTACAGCAGAATTCCTCTGCAATACGCAATCGTTATTTTCCAAGTAACTCAAACTAACGGACCGTGGCAGCATTTTAAAGTCAACAACCATAAAAGCCTATTGTCAACATAGCCTCACATGTCAACACATTAGCAGTGATCTAACAGAGTTTGGCAGTCCGTTGCTTCTCTCCAGAATCTAGTACAGCAGCTGTCATGGCCTGAAAATGGTTGTTGGGAGTGTGAACTGATACATCTGATATCAATATCAAAATAATAATTTCAATATCACACTTGCTCGTATTAGTCATGTGTCAACTGTTGAGGTGCTGCAGAACATTTTGACAATCAAGCCATAGGAACATGTTAAATAAACCAGATCCTCAGTAAACTACAACTAATCTTCATTTTAACAGTCCTATTCTTAAGTTCTTTGCTTTGTATAAAGTAAAAAAAATGTGTCACTAAAACAGATACAATGAATACTGAAAGTACTTCTTGTCTGGATTAGGTTTCTGGGACTATGTTGTTTCAAGTATGTACAGTATAAGCACTCCTGATTTGACATACTTATCATACAGTATATAAACACTCTTTCCTATAGAACAGAGATCTTCAACAGGGGGTCGGGGTCCACTAGGGGGGTCCTCAGTGTCAATGCAGGGGGGCCTCCAAATTATGGTTAACTTTTGAAAGTTTTTTTCAAAAATTAAAAAGTCTTAACATGAATCCAACATATTATTAGTTAATATTAATCCCAACTGTAGCTAAGGTAGTCACTAAGGCCATCCACAAATACAGTTCATCCTAAGGATTCACTGTGCCTTAAACCTGATATATAAAATCATGCCGACAATTATCTGAATAGCTTAGTAGTCTATGCAAAAAAAGTATGTATAAAGGCTTAAGCCGCCCTACAAGTTATCGTAGGCCCAGTTTAATATGCAACTTCACTTCATACAATATATGTAGGGGGTCCCTGATCCATCTCTATTTCAGTTAAGGGGTCCTTGACTTAAAAAAAACTTTGAAGACCCCTGCTATAGAAGTCTCAGTAATAGTTATGGTTACAATTTAAAGTCGTAATATATGTGTTAGATAATCTGTGAAAATGCAGCAAATTACAAATTATCGAACATGTTCGTTGTTGTTACCTGATGGCTGGGTATTGGACTGTCTGAATAAACCGTATAATGTTACAATTCCATATAAAATATGACATTTTCTGGAGGTCTGCCAGCATGTCAATCAGCCTCTCTTCATGAATCAAACATGACTGATCATTGAAGCCACAACAGCTGCCTGATAATGACTTAAATGTTGACTGAGTATCTCAAGAATGGAAACAACTGATGGGACCCGAAGGAGCGTGACACAGAGAACAACACAGCGTATGTGGTGGGAAGTGATTTTTTTTTTTGGTGGCCCTGTTCAAAACAGAGTGCTTGATAGGAAGTCTGATATACCCGGAGCCTCTCTTGTTCAGCTTGTGTGGTGACATTTTATTGGATAAGGACAGGGCTCTTTGGCAGCGGGAGAGAGAGGGGGTGAGAAAAAGGAACAACAGAGCCATGACAAGAGAGGAGAAAAAAAAAATCTTTAAGCACCTGTAGTAAAACACAATGCACGGTTTTGAAAACAGTAAAGGGAGGAATTTTTCTAAAATGGGCCAAGTCACGTCTTCAAGGCATCCGAGACAGAGAGATGAAAGCACAAGGGAGCGGAGGAAATGGGGGTTGAGGAGGCGTCACCTGGAGAACTGCCTGCTATTGACAGGATCCCAACCAGGCAAGACGCCCTGAAAACTGACTAAACATAGGCGCTGTGTTTTAGAGAAAGCGGAGGGTTGTTGGGGGTGGCTGCAGTTGCAGACAGCTGTTTCGAACCAGATCATCAACCTGCTCTGAGCAACAACTTGGAGCAGCCAGATGCTGTTGATATCCCAACAAAAGGTACAAGATGTTTACCCTGGAGTTTGCAAAGCTAAATATGTCATAAAGGTGATAGGTATTTGTCAGCAGGATGCACGGCCAAGATTAACAAGAGGCTGACATTAAGCTCACAGTCCAATGGAATGTAGTGATTTGCTGTTGAGCAGAGAAGTTGGGCATAGCAAGGGCCATTTCCTTTGACGTTCACAGTGGTGGAGGCTCATTTACGAGCAAGAATGATGTGTTTACTGCGCTTTCAGAGCGTCGTTTTTGTTATGACTTGAGTGATAAGCATTTTCATGATAGGGTGTATGTGGTGATAACAAATATTTACGGCTGTCTGGTGTCTATGTGGCCGTGATTCACCAACACAACAATTGAAGCCAATACCAAAAATGGTGTGGGGAGCGAACATCCGGAAAAAAAAAATGGGTGGGTTTAGAAAAGATAAGGCTGTTGTCATTTATGAATACATGTGTTCACTTAGTTTACATTGTGCCAAAGCATCTACTCATATTTGCTGTAAAAAAACAACAACCTTGCTTTAAAGAAACTCCTATCCCAACTATAAAGCATCAACCTGAATACAAAACAACATAGATATGATGATAAAGTTAGTCAGGTACAGGTATTTGAGGGATTGTTTGACGACAGAGATTTCCATTCCTCCTGTAGGTGTCAACTGATTAGCTGGAAGCACAGCGTAATGCACCACTCATAGAAAGAGAGCGGGAGCTTCTCGCTTACCTTGACTAATCATCTGACTGCAAAAGTTGTTTTTCACACTACGCGAGGATGAAGGCAGCAAAGGGCTTCTTCAGGAAGAAATTTGGCCCTTGATAGCTTGAACCCTGTGCTGCAAACGCTCAATGGTGTTTTTTGCCCCCAACTGCTCCTTCCAGGCAGTGCTGCAACCGCTGCCTTCAAGGCACCTAACCCTAACCTTAACCTTAACCCTAACCCTAACCCTAGCCATAACCAGTGCATCCCAACGGTGCCTTCCAGGCAGCAGTGCACCATTGGGGGCAAAAAACACAGATAAACGCTGCAAACTCCAACAGGAAAAGTAGAAAGGTGAGGGACAACCTTGACAAGGGACACAAACTTGAAAACACACCATCCTTTGCGAAAAAAATCACTGGAATAAAACAAAAAACATAAATAAAAACCAGGCTTTCAAATGTTCCCTTGGCAGCACCACAACGTGTATTTTCTCCTGTACTCACATTCTAATTTGAGCTGGCATCAGTTTTCAAACCTTTATTTATCCAGGGAGGGTTTTTGCTGAGCACGCTTGCTGTTTTTCGGCAGCACCCTCCTTCCCATTCACACCTGGGAGCTGTAGTCATCAGTTTTTATGGATAAAAAAAGGTATTGCGCTGTCCTTCTGATACAATGCAGTGGTATCTTACCTTTGGGTGGTTTGAAACTTTTATGTGTAATCATAGCCAAATCCCATGAGGCTAACTAGCTTGCTAAAATCATAAAGTATTATTGCGTGGTTTTCATAATGGTGACAAACAACAAACAGGCAGTGAGTGAAAGAACCCAACCAGAGACAAAGAGAGGGAAGGAGAACAGAGAGTGTTTGTCATCTTTTCAAAAAGTCACAATATCATTTAATATAAAACACCTTTAAATTGAATTGAACATAATAATGAGGAATTCGTCATCGGGAGTTCCACCAATCCACTACCACTTGAACACTGCAGTCCACCTCAATGGCAGCTGACTTCAATGGTAGGCTACCTCCGAGTGCACACAGAAAAGGGTTGAAACATGCATTTACTACATTGTACAAAGTCAAAAGCGAAAAACAGGAGGTCTTTTTTTTGCCATTATTGGCAGAGAGTCTCTGCTGCCTTGTGAGGGATCCAGAGGCAAAAGAGGGGACAGTCTTGATAGTTGGGCATGTACAGAGGTGTCCATTTGTTTCCTGGCACTTATGGATAAAGTGCCCTCCTCTCTTTTAGACCGTCAGCTGAAGGGAAAGCGGAAACTTGGTGTAAGGCAGGAAAATGACTCAACATACTTTAGATATTTAAGATAACAGTTGCTTAACTTTGACAAACAGCGGTGTGGCTCCTGTGCTGTGAAGTCTGCATACAGTGTTTTGTAGGTCTTGGCAGTAACAGATAGCTGTGTCTCTCTACACACGCTCCCCCATGTTGCTGGTAACGATCAATGAGTGGGGAAGCACAATGTCCATTTAATTTTTTATATATATTTTTTTTCCTTCCAAAGCAAGCATCATTCTCCCATAACTATGACAATCCCATAATGGTGCTGCGTTTTTGAACGTCAGACATGTCAGAAACAGACCGAAGAGATTCTTCTCTTTTGTCCATTCACACTGATGACACTTTGATAAAGATCATTTTCACCTTCGTCCCTCCCTCTGTCTGTCTCTCCCTCCCTCTCTTTTACACACACTCTCTCACACACACACACACACACAGTCACACACAGGCACACGCGCACACACACACACACACACACACACACACTCACGCTCACACTACAGATGCCACGGTGGTGACGGAGGTCACCTTATTGTCGTCTGCCCAGGGCTGCAGGTTCTGCAGGGCGTACAGGGAGGAGTTGTGCAGGCAGAGCGGATCCGGCTGCAGAGGCTGGCTCAACGTCTTCTGGAAAGCTTCCTGCTGAAGCTGCAGCATCAGTCGGTTGGCCTGCTGCCTCTCGGCCTCTCTCTCCTCTGCAGTCTGTCTCCTGGGTGGATGGGGGGGGAGACCAAAGGGGAACAAAGGAAGATATAAGACATATAATGTTCTTTTTTTTTTTATGTACACAAGATGTATTAATGCCGCGTACCACAGTATTGCTATGTTTGTCTTATATCCTCATAAAGAAGTAATATACCTTTCTTTTTTTAAATAGACAGGATGGTTTATATTTAAGCAGTGGTTCCCAACCTGGGGGTCCGGACCCCACAGGGGACGCAAGTTAAATCTGAGGGATTGTGAGATAATAAATGTTTCATATATTTTTGATTTTCCCTTTTTTTTTGTAGATTACTGGATCATTTTACTTCCTCAAGCCAAAAAAATACTTAAATTTTTTAATAAATAATATTATTTAAGACATTTTAGGGTGTATTTCTTTTTTGGCAGCTTGTCGAGGCTATCAATGTGCGCAGTCAAAAAAATCAGAAGGTCAAAACAATAAAGAAATCAAGAAAGAAAGCAGCACAGTTATACGTGTCTCCCAAAATTTGCAAATGAAATGTGTTTATTTGCTTTTACTGTATGTTTATTCAGCACCTGTGCTAGTTATTTGAGCTTCAGGCTAAATGTCAGCTGATCAGGATGAGTGACAGGTGTTGGTAAGGGCACGTGACTAACGGAGGAGGAGGAGGAGGAGGAGGAGGAGGAGGAGGAGGAGGAGGAGGAGGAGGAGGAGGAGGAGGAGGAGGAGGAGAAGGTACAGGACACTTCCTGCCTCAAGGTGAAATGTTACATCTGTTTTCTTTTTCAGAACAGCATATGTTAACAGTAACATACATCCTGTACATTGTTGCTGATACCAACAAATGTTACTGTAACATAATGCTGGTTTTGAAAAGTAGCAGATGGGTGTTTTCCTGAAACACACACAGAAACTGTGTGTTTAAAACGGTGCATGGTTTTCATGGTACAGTTGCAGTGTTTAAGTTGGAAAGTATCCAGAGAGACTCACTCACGCCAGGTGAACTTTTAGTGATCGGCATACTTTGAGTCAGCAAGAACATAGAATTAAACAAAGTGAGCTGAGAAAATAAATGCAGGAAAGGATTTAATTAAGAAGTTGTGAATCTTTAAGAAGTTCCAAATTTAGCTCCCATTGTGATTGAGAGTAGAGAAAATGCAGCTTTTCTTCATAATTGGTTGCTTCTCCTAAGTTAGTTTCCTTTACATTGAAATAAATTTTCCTGATAGATGTTTGTACTGTAATTAGGACATTTACTCCTCTGTGTGTGTGTGTGTGTGTGTGTGTGTGTGTGTGCTAATATCAGCCAAGAACTCTGAACGGTCCTTATCAGCAACACCGATTAAGCCAAAATATTACAAGGCTATTTTGAAATTATGGTGGTGTTATTAATAATACAAACCACGATAAAAAAAAAAAACGTTTCAGCATAAACTACAAAATACAAAGGGCAGGTAGAAATCGCAGGCGGAAACGCACCTCTAAAACACTCTTTCATGCACACCAACCTCCATCCATTAGCCACACATTATTGTTAACAGCATTATCATAATCTGATTCCCTGGCTGTTGATTTGATCATCCTCTTGTTACTAGCGTAGTCGTCACGCAAAGACATCCCTCATGCTCATCCAGGTGCATACTACAGGGAAATAGCATAAATCTCAGCAAAACTAGGAAATCAGAAAAACGAGTTAAGCCTATTCCCTTGTTCCTTGTGACATGCCGTTTAGTCTTGGATTTAGTTCGGTGGTTTTTATTTCAAGCAAAATTCCTTTTTATTACATCTTTTAGTGAAAAAGATGGCTTGGTCTTTTACTGCTGCAGGATGTGATTGTCAGAATTCTTTCCAATAAATGCAACATTTTAAAAGGGATCATCAATCCAAATTTCAATATTATATATTTGTTTGGAACAAATAAGCCAATAAACTAAGTCATAAATATTAACAAGCCCCCAAAAAAGTGTTTTAAGTGTATTCTATGTGTATTAAATTCAAAGCTCATTCTAAAAAGCTTTTAGGATCGATTAAACATTAAAACCCTAAAAGGTCATTTAGCTGTTTGTAATATGCTGTGTCCTGTCCCTTTAACTATGGGCAGGGCTTCATAATGTGATTTCCTACTCATTTACTTCCAAATGGCTATAAACAACAGTTAGAAATGAAGTGAATGAGTGTGTGTGTGTGTGTGTGTGTGTGTGTGTGTGTGTGTGTGTTTTCTGTCTATGGACTTGGCAGTCAATTCCTCCTGTGAGTGATTCAGTATTGCTTTGGACAGCAGGTTTCTAAAAGGCCTTTCAGGAGGCTCGCGAGTAATTGTGCTTGGTCAAGTGAACTGGCCTCAACTGGCAGCTAAGCTAAGCAAAATAGGTGTTGTGTTGTACGACGCCTCGAATGCCTCAGCTGCGGGACATTTTACTCGTGTTTAAAGTAAAACACTGGTAAGCATTTTGGACCCAAGAGCAAAACACAGACACATTCAGTGCTGTCGATTTATGGCACAAGAAAGATTGGATGAAGGAGTGGCTCTTCTGAGTGAACATCCCGCCCTCATAAAGACAAACGGCTTCTGAAAAATCCACCACGGCCTCTTTGTTTTGCTTAAGTAGATCACGAGGGGCGGAAGATATGAGCAAAATATGGCACGTAGAAGAGAGAATTATGATGCCTTTCGCTTCCCTATTCTCTACTTTCACACCAGTAAAGGAGATTGAATTGCATTAGATAACACTTTAAGTGAAGGAGCACCCCGCTGAAATCTTACCGCCATTTTGTCCGTCTGTTCTGAAACCAGGTCTTGACTTGTGCATCCGTCATCTTCAGGGCCTTGGCCAAGGTGGCGCGCTCAGCCGACGCCAGGTACTTCTGCCGGTGGAAACGTTTCTCCAGTTCGCAGATCTGAACTCGGCTGAAGGAGGTACGAGGCTTTTTCCTCTTGGGCGGCGTCCGGTTCTGGTAAGGGTGGCCAATACGACGGGTCACGGAGAAGGGTGAGAGGGAAGCTGAAAAAGGCAAAAAAAATAAGGTTTTATTTGATTTTGTTTAATGATTTTTAAGCAATTGGTGGATTGCTTTGAACATCATGCAAGTCAGCTTTAAAAACGTCCATGTTAGCATTAGCAATGATGTGGTTATTTTAGTTTTTTTGAGGTGTTGGACTATAAGGGTTCAAGATTAATATCCGTTAGTGTAAGTAGTTATTTCCATTTCTAAACTTGATCTGTGCTTCTGAAATATAAACTTATTTCCCTTGAGGTTTTGTTTGCCTACGTTCATGAAACACAATTTTGTTTTTCCAGTCCTTGGTTAGATAAAATTATTGTCCATTTTGTCTTAACTCTGGAAAAGCCAGTGTTATTTGGGGAGTCTAAGAGAAGGCCCAGAAGCTGCCAAGAAGATCAAGAAGATAAATGCAATTACAGCTAATATTCCCCTGCCAGATTTTGAAAACCAAACAGCACACTGGTTTGCATGGAAAGGAAGTCCAAGGAGAAGTCACAAAGAGACATTTAGAAAGCTCAGGCTGCATCAGTTCCAAAAACAATTAATGAAAATATATTGCTTAAAACTGGCAAAAAAAGGGGTCTCCAACAGTTAAATAATAGCAAAAAAGACCAGTACAAATCAAGATTTAATCTACGACTTCATTTTCACAGACAAAGACAGAAAAAGTTCAATATATAAATCGCACTCGAGGGATGCACCTAAAAATCAGCTGTGACACAGATGGGTGAGGTATGGAGGGTGGTTGGTTGGGGGGAGGGGGTGACTCACCTTGGCAAGCCCCCTTTGGAAAAGGATAGTCTGCTAGAAGGCCATTGCCGTCTCGCAGGTGAGCGAGCTCGGGGTAATAGCATTTGGCTAATGTCTCCATAGTGCTCCAGACAGGGACCCTGCCGATGTCTCCCTTGGGGAGAGGACAGAGGGACCCGGCAGACCCCGGCCCCCCTGTGGCCTCTCCAGCTCGGCTCTCCTCTGCCTGCTCCCCTAAAGGAAAGGGTGACACAGTGAGGTCCCACATCTGGAGCACAGCAGCAGCAGCCGCTGTGCGGGCGCCAATGCATAGCAGCTAATCACATGAAGGAAGTCTGAATGGTGAACAGAGTCTACTTTAATGTAATTTACTGCTAGTCTCTTAATGTTAGCATTTCGAAAGGTTCATGCTCCAAAATTACATATCTGCCATTTAGAAAAATATGTTACAACTAGCAGGGTTACAAAGATAAATCAAGCACATACTGGTCAGCCAATCAGAATCAATTGGCAATGTGATGTCAATGAAGGTTAAAATATGATTGAATAACCGCTATCATAATAATAACAACCTACATAAAACAACTAGCAATCTAACTATTATTCACAGTCCTTCAATCTAGCACAGTACAATTTTGGACAGTAACATATTTGTATATTGTTTTAAGAATTTTTGCCATCAGACCAATAAGATTCAAATATATTCTTTTTTTTTTTGCACAAAACATCTTCCATACATCTTCCATACTAAACATTAAGCATTTGTCATTATAACTCCTAACAACAATATTAGGATTGATCATGCAAAAGTATACAAATTCATACATATAGTCATCTTTTTTTGCAGAATAGAATGCCTGTATTCTTAAGAAATGTATGTTGAATTTGATGTAATGATTATTGATTATTCTTTTAAACAAATTATATATATATATATATATATATATATATATATATATATATGTATTGTAGTATATTTATTAACCTGACTGTTTGTGTCTTCCCAACTGCTTTGTTATTGTGTCTCTTTAAAAATACAAATTGCACTCTGCCACTGTATGAGCCATTGTGTTTTACTTCTATCTGTGCTTCACTGCCTGGTGGTTCAATTTCACATATCACTGTATCTGGGTATTAATAACAACTTATCTCCTGCATCATAAAATATCTATGAATCCTGTCTATTTTGTCAGCCATGGGTAAACAGAAGATCGACAAATGTAATGAGATCCTTTTTGGCCATAGATCCACTCCCTAGCCACATTCTCATTTTGAGGCAAAATGGAAATCAACGACAGAATATAAAAAAACAAACCGTTTCTGTCTCTTTCCCTTTCTCTCCCTCTCTCTCTCTCTCTCTCTCTCTCTCTCTCTCTCTCTCTCTCTCTCTCTCTCTCTCTCTCTCTCTGTATCTCTGTGTCATTCCTCCCCAGCAAGCTGTTTTGCCTCCTGTCTTACAGGGTGTTCATTTGTTTTTGTTTTGTCAGAAAAGCTCACCAGAAGCCAAAATGAATATGAAAACATCTGCATAGGTGTCCCCCGAGGGCCACGTGCTGCTGCTCGCAGAGTTTCAGCGACCTGAAAAATTCATTTGCCACACAGACGATGACAATTTGAACGGAAAATGGAACATGAAGCTATTATGCGCTCGGCAGTCGTTTCCAGGGAGCTGCCGACGTCCCCTGATGGTGCTGAACACGAGTGGCAAATTGAGGCGTACGCAAGCAAATGATTTGTAAATAAAGATAAATGGCTGCAATGTGCTGTTACAGTAGGTCACATAAAGCTAACATTACCTGAGTGTACATTAGCAAAGCAAATGTAGTGCCTGAAATGAAAACTCACTACCTTGTATTGTGTTTGGTACTGGATTTATAGCGTCCATACATGTCTTCTTTTTCTTCCTCTCATTATTATTTTTAATCTCTTATGGTAATATGCCTATTATATTATTATCAGGTTTCACATTATGTGTTGCTCTGGTGCTCAATAATAGTAAACATGGTAATGCTATCCCTCTAATATTCCTTTCGGGACTTGGACAGGCATCTGTGGTATTTAATCATGAGTTTATAGTTTCCCATGATGTATCTGATATTTCTATAAGGTCCTCACAACAGACTGTAGCACCTCTGTGGCCCTTAATAGTGAGTTTATAGTGACCGTATTGCACTTCATAGTATATTTTTAAATCTCATATGATTCCCAGTCTTATACCTATGGTGACCTTTCCATGGTGTTTCAAATATGTACATTTAAATATTGCAATTGGCCCTTTTTCTTGGCGTCTTGTTGCCCAAAACTTTGTGCAGCCTTACGGGTCACAAGCTGAGAGCGAACAGGCCTGTTGTTGCTCCCAGCAGCAGGTCTGGCTAAATAATACTGCATTAGATGGCTATTTCAGTCCATCTGTGAGCTAACTAATGGACCAGGCACATACAAGCACGTTCAGAGGCAACCCAAGTGGAACTTAACATGCAGCAGGAGCCTTTAAACCTGCCAACTGCAGAAAAGCTTTGCTTCACGGTGGGCAAAATGCTGAGAAATATATAATACAGTGATGCTACTGCATCAGTCAAGTTTGATGACTTTTGTCTGACGGTAGTCCAATCAGGAATCAGATATGCCTTCAGATGTATCCATTATTGTTAGGGCTGTAAGCTATTTACATAGGACAATAAATGCTGTAAAGTGTGAGCTTGTGGCTGGTTTTAATAAACCAACATCAAATTAAAAGACCTAACTGCCTCAATCCCAATGAAATTACATGAATTAAAATATCCCATAATATTCCTGAAATCTATTGCATTCAAATGTGTTCATTGTGTCTTTATATCACATATAAAGTAGGCTACATATTATTATGATAGCCTATATAATATACATAGGTTATTATTATTACTATTATTATTATTATTACTATTATTATTATTAAATATTACTAGTATTATGATAATTATCAGTATAATAATAATAAATAATAAATTAATAGTATCATTTATGGGCTATAATAACATTATTACATGAAAGGTACAAGGCAATATGAAAAATCTCTCAAAATGAGACCCAAAAAAAAGTCTACATGTAAGCCTAAATATTAAAAACAACTGATTGTAGCTCATGGAGCACGGCTGTCCTTTTCTATGACACAGTACTGCTGTAGAGATTCAAAATCCCACGAGACAAAACGTGATTGTGGTAAAAAAAAAAGCAAAATGTTACATTTACCCTTTTCTAAATCCTTTAAAATCCAAAGTTAGTTGGATATTTTGACTATGAGAAGAATAATTAGCCAGTAGCATTAGCTTGAGCAGCCTGGAACACAGCCGAACTGTTCACGCAGCGATGGTGTCAAGGTGGAAAAACCTTGATTTGCCACTGAGCCACATCCGACCATTTATTATGATCAGAAAGAGAGAAAATATTGGTCCCATAAGTAAATAAAAGAAAGAAAAACAAACAAATTGCAAAGCGATTTGACTTTTTCTTTCTCCTTCAAATGAAAAAAAGGAAATGGGTGAGAATACTAAATCTGCTGCCTGGGATAATACAATTTAGCATAAGCATATCAAAAATGAAATGCTACCATGGAGGATATGTTTCCCATAATAAAACCACCTATACTTAATAACACTACTCGGTGACAGCGCCTCCCTTCCCCACTGCGGATATTACCTTCGTAGCAATCTAATAAATATATCCGTGAAGGATTCTAAAGGGGATATTGAAATATAACATGAACATATATTGCTATTTATTACACTATACGGGACAAGAGGCAGGGACACTGTCTTCTGTCACGCCGAGAACCTGGACAACGTGGAAACGCGAGGACAGGAGCGGAGATGAAGTCATATTTTTCTGCTCTGCTGCCATTAACACCCAGAAAGAGATTTATTGCAGAGAAAAAAGGGTTTAATTATGTTTTTTATCGGTGCTACGTGGCCTATAGAGCCACAGATGCTGTATTACGGCTCTGTTTATTGGCAAGACGCTCAAACGGTGCACATTATTTTCTATTCTTTTTCCTACTATTATCATTATAATAATTAGAACAGTGCGGGTTATTTGATTTGATTATTGGATTGGTGTTTGACCATTGTATATTTGCTCGTATGAATTTACACTGTCCACATTATAATTTGACAAGATATATTGCGCTGTATAAAACTTTGAGAACATGTGATCCAATTTATTACAGCTATTATTGACTAAATTAGCTAATTATAGCGTCTTTTCTTTTTAAAACAGATATGTTACTATTGTTTTGTTGCGTTTTTTCTTTTACAATTTTTTAAATGTTGTCGCCGAGCGTTGAACAGGCTTAAATAAAAACAAATGTTAAATCAAGTAAAATCCAGTCACTATTCTTCTTCTTTTTTTTACCAGAATGGCCCAATGGTCCTCATAATAATAACAATAATAATAATAAAAAAAATAATATTTACAATAATGAGAACGTCACATTTGCGATTTTGGGATAGAATAATAAGAAAAATATGCCTAATGAAAATGAAATAATTTGCCCAGAAGCCCTTGAGTAAATACAGAGAGGAGTTGATTATCAACATGAGCCCACTGGTGAATGAACAACTCTTATTTTTAGAGTCAAAAATAAATTCCTCTAACGCCCTGAAGCTTAATCCTTTGCGTCAGTCTGATACAACTTCTCGTGATTTATAACGTGAATTTAGGCCACAAGGACGCGCGCCAGGGGTAAAAAAAACGAGAGACGTCCATCGTGCAATTGAACAGGTTTGGTTTACATCCCATGCACAAAGCTGGCATGGCTGCCAGAGCTGGAAGCCTTTGGCAAAATGGTTAGCTGTTTAGAGCTGCACGGGGCTGGTTTTCTCCTCCGGTTTCAACTTGAAACGCCAGAGAGAAAGAAACAAGAAACGGAGAGAGAGAGAGAGAGAGAGAGAGAGAGAGAGAGAGAGATTTGAAACGATGTTGTGCCCACCAGGACAGATGATAGTCCGTTTGATTTACGGCATTTATAGGAAACAGAGCAGGCCTAATCTGGATCTCTCTCTCTCTCTGTGTGTGTGTGTGTGTGTGTGTGTGTGTGTGTGTGTGTGTAGCTGCTGCTGATCTTTGGCTGATCAATACAGTGGAAAGATATAAGCTGCGAAATAATTACAGCGACACAAAGCTGAGAGAAATTAAACGAGAGGCCCTCGGTGACTATGAGTAGAATTGATAAGCCTATTTACACTGTATCTTTTTGCAGTTGACATATCGTCCCCCAGTATTTAATAATTAATCAGGTAGAAAGAACGGAATAGTGAATATTTAATGGGTGGAGAGGTGGGGGTGCGCAAATCCATGATGTTCTTCATTTTCATCTTCATAAGGATGAGGTCATGAGAAACAGACCAGTGGAGCCACCCTCTCCTAAAACTAAATTAATAAAGAGATAATAATATAATGCCTGACTACCAGAAAACGTAATCCTTCCCTTAAAAAAGGGAATTATTCTTTTAAATGTTATTTGGCATGTTATTGTTATATAGGCTATCCTTTTTTTGAATTATAATTTACTTTTACAAAGACAAAAAGAATGGCTAATTTAACATCTGGCCGAGGGAAGCAGATAATTAGTAGTTTGGCTAACATTACATTATTAGTTCTGTTGATCAGTGTGCATTGTCCTTGCCAAAATAAACAATAGGTAGCCTAATGGAAGCCTCTCTTTGACTTAAATAGAAAACGGGATTATTATTTTTTACATATAAAATGCAAAAGCATACGAATGGGCTAAGAGTGCATGAAATGTTGCAAGTATGACTATTTGAAGCTAAAATAAAATGTTATAATGTCATGTGGAAGCAGATAATGAATTAATACCTATTCATGTTAAATATGTTTGTTTGCTTATGCACCATCCACCAAGGCAAATTCCACATAAGTGTAATTTATTGTGGCAATCAAACCTTTTCTGATTATGTAACGCAGACGACAGTAGACCTAATGGCTTGTAAAAAGAAAAAGAAAATGATCTTAGTTTCTTAATTCATATTTATTGTAAGGAAGAAATTATTTGGGCTATTTGTCATGTTTTTGTCTTTAGGCTATATAAAATAAAATATATTTAGTTTAAAAAAATAAACTCCAAATGTATCTACAGTCTACAAAGCTGGAATATTGCTGCGTCATGGCATTTATTAATTGCAGCAGGGCAAAGGGAAATCAACTTTTAGAACCAAACGAGTGTGAGGTGTTTAAGAGTCTAATGTGAATATGCAGCTTTCTTTTGAACATTATTGAATCATTGCATTTAATTTGCCTAATATGTATCTGCAGGCCTATAGTATAAAGAGCCAAACACTGTGAATGTATAAAACTAATACTAATACTAGCCTCATAATAATAACAAATGTGCCAACTGTTATTATCCACTGTTAGATTGTAACCTGTCATATGGTATTACTATTATGACTCATCTTCCTGCTTTCTCAATTGGCTCGCATGCGAGAAAAAAAAAAATCATTCATCCCCATGTGAAGACGGGGAACGTCGTTATCCGTCATGCGCTGTAAATGGAGAGTGATGGTCCAATACTGATTCATCAGCATGTCCATGTCAATTTCTCCTCTCGTTTATCAGGCTGCCCTTCCAGCATAATAAAACTGACTCTGTGTGTGCATATACGATTCGTTATAGATTACAACCTAACGATGAAATCAGCTCCCCTCTGCCGAGCTATTAGCCCCAGTTTATCCGGCACACTTCATAGTCCAGGGCCAGTTTTTAACCTAAATGTCAGAAGATTCACAACTCACACCTGTAATGCCGTGAGGGAAATATACAATAAATACAACTACTCTGCGCCGGAATCTTTGGGCTCATTTAGGACGGTGTGGAATGCAGGTGAAGGTGCATAAAGCTGTAAATCATATCATCTTTTGGCCTATAATGGGAAACACAAATCAGACTACAGGTGTTGCGGGATTACGAGGAAACTCTATTTTACCTGTCAGTTTGTCCTTTGCAAACCTCCTACTGCTCTCCATCCACGGGAAGGTGAAGTTTGCCGCATTCCCCATGCCCATCCCGGGTACCGAGGCGATGCCGGGTCCGATGCATGGCGGGTGCGCCGAAGGGGGCGGATGAGGTGCAGCAGCGGCGGGCGGCGGCGGAGGCGGCATGGGTCTGTGGGCCGGCACCCTGATCACCCCTCCGGCGCCGCCCGAGTTCACGTTAACGTTCATGTTCATGTTCATACTGACGTTCATGTTCATGTTGACGTTGTAGGAGCCGGCCAGACCCGCCGCCATGGAGCAGGCCGGGTTGTAGACGCTGTTGTACCCGTTGCTGTAGACGTTGGGGGCCAGCGCGTAATCCGGGTCGCCGGTCCGGTTGGGCAGCATGCAGCCGCTGGACTGGTCCGAGCTGTTGAGGATCTGGTCGATCCCGAAGCTGATGGGCTCATGCTGCTGCTGGTGCGTCTGGTTCACCTCCTCGATCCCGGTGTGCTCCATAGTTTATTTAGCCGGTGATGTATTTGTCAGTATATTTTTTTTTTATCAGTGCTCGGATGTATTTTTGGCATATGATAATTCACGCCTTGGGAAATGAAACGTTTGTATGTGCGTTGCAGTGTTGGGCTGTTTTTTTTTTGGTTTCTCAAGCATCGACACAGGCCTGTTCTACTCCCAGGAAACCAGTAACGTGTCCAGCGCTTTCCAAAATCTTGACATTATTTCTGTCCAGCATTGGGATCGGGTGTTCCCTAAATTAAATGCCTATCCATCGGGCTAAGAAAAAGCGTATCCATCTTTAACAGCGTGTTCTTTCCCAGTGAACTAGACACACTGCAGCCTAACAACAACAACAACAAAACAGCTGAAGATGGTTATCCTGAGTACTTACAGACAAAAATCCGTGATGTTTGGAGGGGTAGTCAGTTCTCTGGCGAGGCTTGATGCGCTTTGTTCGCCTACTCTGGTAGAGACGATCCATACACAGAGGGCATGACAGGATACCCAAGCTCCTCGCATCAAAATAAAGCCATTGACAAAACAAACCAAACCCAACGAGGCGAAACCGAAGCGCTGACTTCGCAGGCGTGGATATTAATTGGAGGTGAGAGCGAAAGATGGCTCTGTTGTGTTGAATGGTGAAGTGCGTTTCAGCAGGTGAGACAACCCTCTGCGTAAAAGCTGCCATTCGGCCAAACCTCGCCTCCCTCCCTCACTTACTCTCTCCCTCCCACCCTTACTCCCTCCTCCTCGGTAGGGCAATTGTTTGGCTCGGATGTCTTAAAGAGGCCGCAGCTTTCTGCAGTTTTACTGGTATTAAAAGGGAGGCTGTGTGCCTTTTAGTGGTGCTGAAGATTTGGTCAAGCGGTTTCCAAACATGTTCCCGTCTACGCGTCAACAATTCTCAATCTTACGGAGTTTGGTCTAATGTTCAATATATTATTTTTTAGTTTCACATTTACAGTAACAAAAATAGGCTACTTCTCTCCTCACGTCAGAAAAGATAGATGTGTAGGCTGTTTGATGCTATTTATTAATTGTTGAATATGTATTTTATTATACTATTTATTGTGTCTTTATGAATCTGTCACTGTATATGCTTAGTTCATTTTGATATTTTTGTGTAGCCTACATCTTTTCTCTGAGACTCTTCATAATAGCTTTGCTCTTGTGTGTAATCCCAAAGTGATGCAATGAATCATAGCCTTAACATTAAGGCCTTTTTTTGGGGAACTCTGCCGCCTGAGAAGACCCCTGCTGCTGCCTGCTGCTCCATATTTTGATACAGAACCTGACAGCAGGTGAGCACTTTTGTTTACAAGGAAGCAATGAAACACGGGTGCATTGTTGTGTTCGCTGTCTGTGCAATTAAACCGAACACATATTCACCCATGGACTCATGTAGCTCGTCCAAGGACCCCTAGAGTTTCCCGGAACACCAGTTTAGGAACCACCAATATTGGGATCAGTGAACACGGAGCGAATATAAAAGGAAATGGCAAGTTGCAGATCATGCTCCAGAATGGGTCTGAATGGTATCCCCTTATTGTTAACGGCAGGTTACATCAGTACAGTGTCCTACAAGATACAACAATATAGTGGACCAGATTTATGTGTGGGAGAGAGAGAGAGAAAGCCACTGAAGCAATAATCTGTTGCACACAGTGAAGCCGTAAATCCACTGATATTGACGGGAAGTGTGCAGACTACAGGCCTTATTTAAAGGCACTGATAGGCCCATTCCAGCGTAGGCTACATTATCACAAAGTAATGAAATGTAAACCAACCGTAAGCGATAGGCTATTAGGAAACAACATGCAGACCCAGGGGTAAAATGAAGGATTTACAAATGAAGAAAAGTAGATAGATAGATAGATAGATAGATAGATAGATAGATAGATAGCAGCTAGAGTCACATCATGAACCCAAATGTGTTGCTGATTTGCACAAATTATTTAACCTTTCTCCGCCCGAAGCGACGACGCGGATCGCCAGGGTCTCAATTCAATAAAAATGAAAAATGGCTCACAATAAAACCGCGACACGGGGAAAAACGAATTTAATATATCACCGTTTTATTACGCACTTATTTCACTTTCCGTGCGAATAAAGATATCTCTCAACTGCACAAGGTGGCTAGAGGGAAGCATAAAAATCAATTGTGTGAATTCAAGGCCATATCAATAACGTTGCGGGGACGAGAACAGTGCGAGTGTAGCTGCTATTAGGCCTGTTTATATTTGCGCGTTACAATAAAATGAATTGGGATGAGAGGATGCACTGAGCCGCTGATCAGCTTACTGACAAGGTAATTGGCCGTTTATGCAAAACCGGGGAGATCTATGGGCCGGAAGGCGGAAAATAATGTTTGAGGGCATCTTTCAGACACATCTCTCTCTCCCTGCTAGTGATGTCAGCAGCACGGCTGTAATGTCTGATGAAACAGCTACACCAACACAGGGGTTCCCAAACTTGACCACGTTTGTCATATCAATACATGCTATTTCTAAGTGTTGATTAAGCAGTGAAGTTCACATGGAGAGCTGGCTCCTATATTCCGTTACACTGTATTTATGAATTAATTTGATGTTTTTCTTATTATGTTTAGTTCTTTAAACCATTTATTGCCTTCATTTGACACTTTTCTCTTGTTTTACTGTGCAAGTTGGATGCCATGTGCATGTTACTGTTATAATATGACGTATAAGCCAATTTTCCTTGTATAGGCCTATTCAGGCCTATACTGCAGCCGGATTTGAATACTAGCATGCTGTAGATTTTTACACTTTTTAGGATTCATCTGGCTTGTATTATTATTTGTATGTAGGGGGTTCCCAAAACATTTCCATTTCAGAGAAGACCCACAAGTGTTCCCCTGGTTAGGCCATTTGATGGCTGCCTTTATTAATGGAAGATTGATGATGTTTTTTTCCCCAAGTAGCCTACACTCAAGACTTTCCCCTATACATTCTTTAACCATGCCAACATTTGGTCTGTCAGAACAGTGTAATTATCTTCAGTAGGTACACTCTTCCCTGACAAACACTGAACCATGTTGTGCAGGTTTATGATACTAATTTGTAACTGTGACAGCAGTAAAAGTAGCCTAATATATCTTCATTGTGCCAACTCAACCTTAATGTGAAAGACCTCACATTTATCAAGCCAAAGACAAACTAGTTTTTGTCATTATTATTTTTTTTAAATTCATTTGTTGCTTTGCTGTGGGTTATTTATTAGATTTGACCAAATTAAGAAACTTGACCGATGACCAAAAAGAGACAAAACATATACTGTATATCTATATATATATATATATATATATATATATATATATATATATATATATATATATATATATATATATCTGTGAGAACAGAAAATATTTTATATATAATATTATAATATTTTTGAGACAATTGTCATAGATTTATACTGAGGATTTGAAACCTTTGTTGGATGGCATCTAATGTTTATTATATTTCCTAAAGACCCATGCGATTTTTTGGTCGAAACTGAAAATAATCCTTATAACTAACATGTTGAGAAGCAGGGCATTTAACTGAAATTTCAACCCCTATAGCTAAAACCTTTCCATTAGGTCATCACGTCCTGTTTATATGGCAGTGCCCTGCATGTTGAACACAATGGTAAAACGGTAAACCTCGAATCATCAGGAGCAATATCCCAGCTCTCTTTATTGAGCCTGACAACCAGAGCTTACCCAACGAGACACCAAGTGTCGTGTTTCATTATTCTCGACAATTCAGGCTATTCACTGTGATTAGTTCCCACGAGCATGCTGTTATAATGAAGCATGAGGGAATTAAAATGATTTTAAAAAAGTTATCTGATTTCTAATGTGCAGTTTGGGACTCTTCAGACTGATATGTCACCTTTAACTCTCTTAAATGTCTCATCATAGGATCTGTTTTCAGTTTACAATTGGATTTCTACACACGTCTGAGCAGAAGAAAAATACTTACTACATGATTCTGTGTTTTCATTAAAGCAAAAAAAAAACCCACTCTTATTCAACCATTAAAAAAAGTCTTTCTTTTACATTTTTGTCTTCTTTTGATCACCAGATAGAGCAAAAAAAGAGCATTCGGCAAAATAATGTTCAGACTAAATGTATTTACACATCTTTTAAACCCAATTGTCCACATCTTTCTCCATTTCTTAGATCATTTCTTAGTCATTGCGCAAAGAGAAACACTGTTTCTGAGTATAATGAGATTTGTTTGCATGAACTGCTCATGCTCCCTGTTTTCTCTAAATGCTTGTTGAAGTATCTTCATTTGGATACTTTTGCTCTATACATCTTTCTATCTGCTGCTGCATTTGACTCAGTTTTCCCATCAGGATCAGTACAATTTTATCTAATAAGCTATAGCTGCAAAACATTTACTTTATTGTTATTTTTTAAATAAAGATCCCTGACTTATTATGGGCTGCCACTAAAACTAGTTATGAAATAGGCCAATACGAGGTCTACCTATAGCTTTTAAATGCAAACGAGACATGATGCTGTGCAGGATTGTAATCAGCAATTCTACTAATGCAATAAAACCCCATTGCCAATTAAGGTATACCCCTTACACACACACACACACACACACACACACCCTCTCCCTCTCCCTCTCCTCTCCCTCTCCCTCTCCCTCTCCCTCTCTCTCAATATGAAAGCCCCTCGCTGACTTTGCCCAAAGGCGTTGTCTATGGTTGCCGGCTGTGCGTGATGAATCGTTATCTCCAGGCTATGCTGCTCGTCTGGGTAATAAAGTACCAGCAAAGCGGAGACAAAAGGAATTTGTCACAGTTGCCTCCCCGATATATTAGCAACCTACCAGTCGGTTTAGCTTTCCTTTGGGGGACCAGGGGCCTACACACCAAATTACAAACGGAACAGAAAAAATAGGAAGCAAAAAAGGGAAAGGGTCTCCAGAAATGTTATAGATTAGAAGCAGCAAAAAGGGGCAGCAAATGGAAATACTCAAGTTAACTACAATTACCTCAAAATTGCACTTAAGTACTTGAGTCAAGTGCTTTACAGTATTACAGTTATGAAGACGATTAAGCCTGTTTATGCTGTGGCTGATGTTGTTAATATTGTTAGATGTTGCTTTGTGTCATTAGATTGTGTAAAGCCTGTTTGTTATTGGTCATTGGGGCTTTTCCACAGTTCATCGTGGAAGACACTTCCTTGGACTTGGTGTTCACTAATTGTTTCTGTAAAGAGAAATGGTGAGGGCAAACACACTTGCATGCAAGTATTTATTTCCTATTGACGTGGACAATGATGTGATGATGCAACAATGCTGTTCTTGATGCAAAAATAAGTTTAATGAATGTTATTATTTTCGCATTTTTCACATTAAAAACCATGTGGTTGCAAAAAAGATTTGGCCTGGATATGCTCACTGATAGGTCTACAAAACACAACAGGGAACCAACTGACATTTAATCCAGAAATGATTGATATGTATTGTATGCATGGTTAAACTCCTTCACTCCTTTACATGCTGTCAGCTGGTTGTATCTAAAGTTGTGTCCAAATTCTGTGTAGAAAAAACAAAAGGCACTTAGGGCATCTGATAATGGATGTCTAGCCGCTAAATTTTCCGATAACGGATGCATTTAAACTGACAGCTGAAATAATCCCAGACCTGGGGAGGGAGAAGAAACTGCCTCTGCAACCAAGGATGTTGGAGATTAGTGTGACGAAGCCTGTCATCCTCCTCCCTCCTCCCTCCCAGCCCCTGTTTGGCTCTCTGCTGCTATTAGCTTGAATTTCAGAATTTACACCCAGAAGAAAACAGGGTTCAATGGCACAGGAAAAGGGGCTTGTTTGACTTTTAAACGCCAGAAAACATGAAATAAGAAAGCTAATGTGCTTCTCAAATACTTCTTTTTACTTTTTATTACTCGTTTATTTATCCTTTAACATTCTGGCTAGTCAGGGTCGTAGACTGGATTTTAGTAATACCGAGGCCCATATTTTATTCCTTCACTTAACTGTTGAATTAATGGTTTAGTTATGTCATCTGAAAAGTTTATCGACCAATCAATATGAAGGTCTACATGCTAAATCACTAAAAGTAGTGGCCAAGAAAATTCGCCCATGTGTTAATCTTTTGATGTGAAACTTACTCCAAAACTTAATCCTTATGTTAGGTGAGTGTTGTCCTTTGAGAGCGAAGAGTCAAATTCCTTGTTGGTTTACGCACACCTGGCCAATAAAGCTGATTTTGATTCAGATTCTGATTCTGATTCTTGTTGAAATGCCCATGATTCTGAGAGAAAATACCAATGACCTCAGTATCCTCAATGATAGCTACATCCTTGAGTCTATTACCAAGCATTCTTATAACAATATCATGTAATAATGGGATTTTTGTTTAGCATGAACGTGTTCTCCATAACAAGTCGCCCAAACTGTACGACAATATAGCTCGTATATTTCTACCCTCTCACCACCTATGTTGGTGATAGACGGGCCAAATCAACCAATCAGATCAAACTCTTGCCGAAACCAGTTGGTAGAAGAGCAAAAAAAAGATCTTTTCCTCCAAGAAAAGCCTCCAGTGCCGTTTTTTTGTTCTTCTTTCAATGAAGGAATACTTTCTAATTCGGAAAAAACTTTCGCGATAGCTACGCTAATCTCATCCGTGGAAGCTGCCATGTTGTTTAGACTGTCGCTTCTCGTTGCGTCACACCTAAACCCGCCTCAAAACCAGCGTTGATAGGTCCGTTGTTTGGCGAACAGCTCCAAATTTTCTCTATCTCAAGATGCCAGACTGATCTGCGAGTAGGAAACTGGAGTTCGCGAGATCCGGATGGTCTCACAATGCCAACAACCCACAGGACCATTTAATAAATTAGCGCCCCTAGCAGTGGCGAGAAATACGACCCGCAGGAGTGTTTTCCATCCTCATATCTAAACCATATGACATAAGCATCGTCAATGTTGGGTTAGGTTTAGGCACCCAAACTACTTGGTTAGGTTTACAGAAAGATTGTGATTTGGGTTGGACGCTAATTCACTTCCGGTTACGTACGTTACCGTGACGTAGCTCCGAAAGTAAAAAAATACAACTCACTATTTACTTTAATTTTTTAAAAGGACATGAATCCCGGTATCCGGGATGAAAGTCCTGTGTTGGTTTGATCCATCCACCACCCGACCTTCCTCCTTTTTGGCGTTCTTATACTTCTTCACCTAACTTTCTGATTTGCTCCTGGCCACTAGAGGGTGCTGCCACTATGAGTGTAAATATGAGTCGCAATCACTGCTTGAATAGACGACTTATGTGGGTATTTTTTTGGGTGGAGGACAGTCCATTGAAGTCTCGACAAGCTTAAACCACCTATGTCATAGAACCATGGTGGTATAATCACTACCGAGGTAGTCTTGCTTTTGCCAGACCTGCTTCCACCAGCGCTGCGGAGGAGGGTCTGGCTAGTCCACACAGCATTCCGGGATTGGGAATTAAACATGCTCTGGTTTATTGGCATTTTTAAACCCATCACAATCGTTGTGGGTGGCGATAAGCTTCACTGAAAAATAGCCTCGGGAAGGAACTTGTTTTGGTGGAACGTGTACATTCAAACGTTGTTTTACTGGTACTCGTGCAACAGAAAACAATCAGATTGGACAGATAGTCTAGCTAGCTGTCTGGATTTACCCTGCAGAGATCTGAGGAGCAGTTAACCATAATCCCGGAAGTTGAACTTGGTGGATATAGACTACTACCAAGGGAGTCTCACTTTGCCAGACCTTCTTCCACAGCGCTGTGAAGGAGGGTCTGGGTAGTCCACACAGCATTCCAGGATAGGAGAAAATCATGCTTTGGTTTATTGGTATTGCTTTAAACCAATCACAATCATTTTGGGCAGTACTAAATGCCATATGGAGCAATGGTTGTTTTGGTGGAACCTGTACGTTCAAAGGTTGTTTTAGTCGTGCAACAGAAAACTCAGATTGGTTATTGTAAACAGACATAAGTAAATCTCTTGTGGCATAACATACACCCATTTGTTTATTCTCAAAGACTTCTACAACCCTGACGAGGGCGGAGCAAGGAAATAAACATAAAAGAGAAGACTCCTGTGTATTAATTGGTCTTGAGCATGTCTTGTGTCTCAACAAGTTTGCACCTTGCTGTTTGCATGTTATTATAACAGTCAAGTCATTTAAGGCCCATTTGGTGGTTCTGAACATTTGATAACAACATAGAAATTTGGACTTATTTGTACAAAAGACTTGTTTGACTCAATGTAGACTCTGGAGGCTTTCAGATGTTAACCAAAAGACGTCACCAAAACCATACTAACCTTAAAGTAATTGAACCTGAAATGAATGTCAAAAAATGGATACAATCACATAAACAGGCTTTGTGGCATTTTAGACAAAAATATCAAAATATAGTGTTTTCTTTTTAATAGTGGATGTTATACTTTTTTTTTTTTAACTTGTTGCTGGTAGTGTCTTGTTATGGCATAAAATAACTAAACCACTTATTTAAATGTGAAAATAATTCCTTTCAACACTAAAATTCAACATAAATATATTATTTTATTATATATATTATTATTATTACTGTTCATTGTAAACATCCAATACATATTGTAGAGCCGTCTTAACCTTGACGTAGTTTATTTACTGTTGTTGCAACATGTGGTGCATTCACTTTTGTTTTCACTTCCAAAAAAAAAATATTAAGATATGTTGTAAGCCTAGTAGCTTATTTACAACCTTTCTGACAATCTGCTTACACTGATGAACTCTGATGTTAGCCTGACGTGGTCATACTCAGATTCTAGTAGAGAATTTCCCGACCTCCAATGTTGTGGGCGGGGCTAAATTCGGCTGGTATCCAGGCTACTCTGATGTCACAACATCCCTAATATTCAATAAACAACTTAAACGCAATATTATACACCACGCCCCCTTTCAGTGAGGGCCAAAAATGTGTAAAAGCTAAAATATAATTTTAAAAAAGACAAAAAAATGTTTTTAATTGAACATGTTAACAACGGCTTCTTCATGCTTCCAACCCCGAGAACCACTGTTTATTCTGCAGCCTGTGAAACCTCTTTTCTTGAGAGTGTACAACAACCAGAGTTCTGTGATGGAAGAAGCATCCCCTTATTGCACCCTCCAGGATCTTTTTTTTTTTTTTCCTCAGAGTGTTGGGTTGTGGTACACAAGCCCATAAAGAACCATTCTGCATCGTGGAACCCTTTTTATTGAGAGTGTAGAATTACATTATTCTGCATTTGGAAGGTTCAGTCCTTGACTCTTCGCCTGCCTCTGGGGAAAACCTGGCGCCTCCTGCCCGGATCAGACGACTCGAAACTGGACGGAGTGGAAAGGAGGAGAGGGGAGATTGGGGGGGGGGACTGAAAACAGTGAAAAAAGAGAGGAGAAATCGCTGAAATGCAGGCTTGGGACTGATGGAGGGATGTCATGTTGCTGCACCGAGCCTTACAGCCAGGCCACATGAAAGAAAAACAGGTAGCCTCATTTTTGTTTTGTAAAAGTATTACTGTTATTATTACCGTTGATGTTATTATTATTGTTGTTATTCAGACTTAATCCGCCTATGGGTAAAAATATAAATAGTGTTTCATCGCTAACTTTTCCCCTTGTGAGTTCAGTCTTTTTTTTGGGGGGGGCGGGGGGAATCGACGCAAAAAGGTAAAATAAAACCCGTCATTTCATTACCCGACGCCAGATTTCTCGAGTTTATCTTTTTCCACTTTTCCTTTGAAATGCAAACCGATTCATTTTGCTCTTCCCAGCTGTTTGCCTCAGATACACCTATCGATTAGACATCAGTTAGATTCCTAGCCAGGGCTTTATTGAGTAAGTTGGTGAACCTTAAAGTGAATTACAGGAACTGCTCTGCCCCTCCGGTGAACTATTTAGTTGAATCTAATTTACTTTGATAAAGACCATCTATTTTATTTACTCTGATCGCCATTTTCATCGGGGGTTTATTGTGAGACTGTGAGGGCAGAGACTGTGGAGGATTTTGAGAGAGGAGAGGAGCTTCTTTTGCAGAATTAAACTGACGACTGTCAATGGAATGTCATTTCTTGGTTAGAAATACACATTATTGTTATTATTATTATTATTATTATTATTGTATTTGTTATTATTATTATTATTATTAGAATTGTTCTTATTGCAATCGTTGTTATTAGTATAATTGATAGTATTATCCCTAAAATTAGCAGATAGGCCTCTGAATTCTAACTAATTTAGCAACAGATGCTAAGTCAATTATGTCTGCAATAAAGCCATTAATATTTTCTCAATACTCTCAATAATATCAGCACACTAGCATTTATATATTTTAATGTGCATTTCTATTTCGTCTGCAGGAGTCACGCATCACGACAATCAACCAATTTCGTCCAGAGCTGCTCAACTGCTGCAAGATGCATCACTGCAACGAAGATGTTGATTATTTTGGGGGAACGTCAGACTAATCCTGCTTTTTATAATACATCTAAATATAATGTAGGTCGACCAAGGAAATAGGGTATTTTCTGTCTCCCACAATCATAACATTAATATGCAATGGGATAATGCGGCATGTATGTTTTGATATAGCCTACAATTCAATACTTTGATTTAGTCGAATGCAGCCACTGATGGCAAACGATTTGGCAATGCTCATATTATAATATTTATATTCAGGTTATCACGTTTTTTTTTCATTTTAGAAATATACAGTATATTCACTTTCAGCACCAATGTTGTGCATAGTTTAGCAACTGCTATGATACATTTAAATAAAACTATATAAATATATATACACATAGTTGGCTAAATATTGGCATAAAACTGTGACAAAATCTCTACAGGACAAATAAAAACAAAAATGGTTTCTACAGTCTGTTCATGCTCCTCTCCGTCCCTGACTCCACAGTCTGCTCACAGAGCCTGTTGTACACATGCGTCGTATTTAAGTGTAATTGGCCGTATCATTGGCTTTTGTCTTGTTTACAAAGCGGGCAACAGGAGCGGTAATTTAATTTCCTCTGCCGCATTGAAGAGCCACCAGCCGCCTGTCAGGCCGAGCTCAGCCTACGCAACCCCGGGCAGCGGGCAGCAGACTGGCCCGGGGCGATTCTGGAGAGGGAGGAGGAGGGAGGAGGGGGACATCTGCCTGCAAACAAAAGTGTATATGAATTATATCCTGGGATGTAATGGAGGGTGAACCCTCTCCAGTCTCTATGGTTTAGCTGACATAAATGTATAATTGAATAGTATTTATTCATAGGCTAATCATTACTAAAGAGTGTCATTATAGAAATATGGCTTCTTTTAGTATACTGTGTTCTTAATTAATGTATAGCTGTTTAGTTTTATCCCTCATCAGCATCATATTATGTCAATTGATTCATGTTATCTGTAGTTTTGTGTTCAGTTGTATTATGTTTGTGTTTAAAGTCTGACCAAAAATAGTGACACATTTATTTACCCATATTTTTTTGGACCACTTTTATTTATTTTGTTACCGCTTTTGTTACTTACTTTTGTAGACTTTTTTGGGGGTATTTTCCTCATACATTATCGATTT
Organism: Perca flavescens; assembly: GCF_004354835.1. NCBI lineage: Eukaryota > Metazoa > Chordata > Actinopteri > Perciformes > Percidae > Perca > Perca flavescens. The sequence continues at coordinate 7,817,808 of NC_041340.1, read as the reverse complement.
CATTTGTTGAAGCAACAATCTTAATTCTAGTAAGATCTATTTCATCCTATTACAGGAGGAAAAATCACAAATAAATAACTTTCTGAATATAGCTTGGTGATTTTTGTATCGGATGTTATTTAGGTAATAATGATAAGCATCTCATAGTGTTCAATCTCCTTTAAGGGCCAAGAGACTTGCAATGTTAAATTCATATGTCATATTCATGTAGCCACATTTTGTGAGGGAGCATCCAATCATCACAGGGATATAGAGTCTGTGTGATGGAGTGATTGACTGAGTGAAAAACTGGTGATTTTCTACAACACAGGAAATTAGGAGTTCTTTTTTTTAATGATGATCACCAACTAGAGTTTATCGCCCTTTTCATTAACACCGAATGGTAATGGAAATGCATTATTGCTAGAATTGCCCAATCTGAGGATCTCAAGTGGAGAGCAACAACAGGAAGAAGTTAAAGACATGAGAACAGCAGCCTTTTCAAGATGACTCCCCATTAAAATGAAAGCAATGCTGACAGTGTGTTCACATTTATTCTTTAGGAAATTTAACATACTAGATTTAGTTACCAGGCTTTGTAGCTTGTCACTTGTTGCAATGGGAAACATGAAAATGGGCAGCAGGGCTGTACTGGTGTTGAAGTAGGGCATCATAAGACAAATATAGTAAAAAATAGTAATGTAGGACTATACTACACAACTGGTTATGACCAAACTCACTTAACTATAATAAAAAAAAAGGCTCTGCTCAACATCCGAAACTCAACATCACAAAATATGCTGTTTTTTAGTTAAAGGTCCAATATGTAATATTTGTACTGTTATAAATCCAAAAATGACACCAATGCCTCATCAGATATTAAGGAAACATGTTAAACTGAAATACAATCTTTTCTGACAACAATGCTAATATCAGTATTTTTTCTTTTTGAAATTTACATTCCGTGACGGAATTTATGTTTATGTTTTGATCTGTGTGTTGTTATCAACGGCCCAGTTTGACAGGCAGGCCGGGTTGCCAGATATACCTGTAAAAACGTAAACCCAGCGCGCTACAGCTGTAACGGTAGTACAGCCATGAAAGCAGCAAACAAACCAACAGGATCAACGGAGATAGATTCTACATGACATAAAAAAAAAGAAAAACAGCATGTTTCTAACAGTTGCGTGACCAGAGACGTAACAACCCCCTGGTAAATATTGGAGATGTATTTGAAAGATTGAGACAGCTTAGAGCCCAAAAGGACGCAGAGTTGGCTTATTTTCTCCTGAACAGGTAAGCATTAGCTTCAGGCTAATTTATCACAGCTACTAGGGACGGGCAGTAAAGTGATCCCGACTGGTCCTGGCTAACGCCGCCATGCTAAACCTGCTAACTGCTAACGTTACTGGGAGGACCAGGCAAGCGGCCCATGGCTGTTTACAGCGTGTAGCCTCTTCAGCGACAACGGTGAGTTATTTTAAGCCACGAGAGGGGGGCTGTAAATCGGAAAGAGAGGACTGTGAGTTTGCAGTGTGTTTAGCAATTGTTGCCGTAATTCTAAGCCAATGAAGTGTGTTCCGTCGGCAAGGTAGTGGTATTTTTAGCGTTTCGTATTGTAATTCTAAGCCGAGGAAGTGTGCCTGACTGGCGTGTGGAGAGGACAGTGAGGTTGTTGTGTTTTTAGCGGTTCATACTGTAATTTTAAGCATAAAAAGTGTGTCTGTCAGTTGGTTACAGAGCTCCGCGTGAGCACGGGCTGTTATGACTGTCAATATAGCCAGCATCTACCGTTAGCTACTCCGCTGTGCTGTGGAGTAATGTCTGGCTATGTGAGACTAGCATCTACCGTTAGCTACTCCGCTGTGCTGTGGAGTAACGTCTGGCTATGTGAGACTAGCATCTAGCGTTAGCTACTCCGCTGTGCTGTGGAGTAACGTCTGGCTATGTGAGACTAGCATCTAACGTTAGCTACTCTGCTGTGCTGTGGAGTAATGTCTGGCTATGTGAGAAAAGCGTCTAGCAACATTGTTGTGAATGCTGCGGTCTCAGCCTGGCAACCTCCGTGAACTTCGAGTCTGGGCAGGAGGGGGCGGGGGAAACGACTCTCCAGTATTTTGAATTGGTAGTGCAGTAACTATTTTAACCGCTAGCTGCCAGTATTACACACAATATTACATATTGCACCTTTAATTTCATTCTTTGATTGAAAAAATAAAAACCTTTTTTATACTGGCTTTTTGTTTGTATTCCAGAAATCAAATAAGTTTAAGTTTAAATTTGCAACATGAAGGAAACATAGGCTATTGTAAATGAACTCTTTGTTGGCACTGTGCACATCTGTGGAAGAATGAAACATGTACTGTGCTGTGTGTGTGTGTGTGTGTGTGTGTGTGTGTGTTTACCAGAGCATGGAGAGAGAGAGAGAGAGAGAAGAGAGAGAGAGAGAGAGAGAGAGAGAGAGAGAGAGAGAGAGAGAGAGAGATGGCACATTAGGCCTGAGGGTGAATCATTATTAGAGGGCCTGGCTTCCCTCCCTCCCTCCCTCCCTCTACCAGGCTCTCTCCATCCAATCACATGGGCGGTCGAAGGACAAACAGCCGACCGTTGTACAGCAGCTTCCGTACTGGGCAGTGCAGTTCCTGCTCTCTAATTACGCCATGATACAATGCAATATTCCTCTGCAAATATTCCCACATAAATTCATTTCACAACCCATTAAAGACACAGCGGGTGAGATCATTTACATTACCGTGTCCCAGTACAGTACAGCGCGATGCCGGCATTTACAACGCCGCCAAATGTGCCAAATCCCCCCAGTTGAACGGCAACCTGGTAGGCATTAACTCAACATAATGTCTTACAAATTAAAGTATTGCTGGGGCTACCACCGCGGCGTCAGATAAATGTGCTCTATTAGGAGGCCTCAAGCTGTGCGCAAAACAATTGATTGCTTGTTTGTGTTTTCATATGGCGTCCGCGAACATGCAGAGTGATGGATGAGAGCCTGCCATCTCAAGTTGCTGTTAGTCGATTGCTGTGTTTTTTCTTCGCTTCCCCTAATAGGAGAGTTGGTCAGTCCACACACACACACACACATATATACACAGATGTAATTGCATAGCCAGCAAGGTGTTAACTGCAGTAATGTTCACACTGCAGGACTTCCTGTTCAGTTTCTATTTGCTGCTTGTGTCACATTTTATTTTTATTTTGTTGTTCGTTCATAGTTATTTTTGGATGTGACCTGTTTCTGATGCCTGACAATGTCAAAAAGAAACCCAGCAAAGTAACAACATAAGGTTGCATCAAACACATTTCATGAATTTTATATTTAAAGTATGAGCCAGTGCGACCAAACTGAGTGATCTCCCTGAGTACCAGCTACTGTAAATAAAGCTATGTGGCTTTCTTTGCATTGCCGGGACTCATTGTCCAACATGCTAACACTGGCTCAGTGAAGCTTTGCTGAGTGCAAAAGTTATGACATCTCTCTTGTGAAAAACTTGATCAATTCAGAGTGTTAACTCCACATGAACTTATCCTTTAATATATTGGCCACACTTTTAACATAGGGATGATTCTATTAAGCTTTCTGCTGTTCACAATTTGAAGGAACTGGACACTTTCCATAGCCTGACATTGTCATACTCAGATTCTAGTCAGAATATGTGACATGGTTGATTACGTTACTGTTGATCATCTGTACATCACCGTATAAAGCCCGCCAGACAATTTGATTGGTCCAAACAGCTCTGGTTTGAGCATAGCTGCTTCCCCACGGTTCAAGTCCAGACCGAACTTCCCGACTTCAAATGTTGTGGGCGGGGCTAAGTGCGGCTGGCATCCCGGCTAATCTTTCCACAGACAACAACATAAACGTGATACAGTTTTATCCAAAACAACTTCCAAGGAGAATGGAAGGAGTTCAGTGCAAACGACAACAGGTCCTTTGCTACATGACGAACAAGGTCATTTGTCATTACCTTCTGTGGAAAAAAAACCTTTAGGTCTAAAATGTACTGTATGTGTTTCGGCATTGTCGTAGTGACAACTGGCCCTGGCCTTCTCCCACTCTGCCAAGCTTGTCAGGAGGTTCAGACTGTCTATTCGTAAAGATTATAGGACCTTGGGGTGTCTCAATTTCTGGTATGAGGAGCCATGCACGACTCCATGTGTGACCTAGTTTTGTTGGGTATAACTAGACTGTTGGAAAGATTGTTTGTCAAACAAACTCCATGCCACCACTGTTGTGTGGGGTCTGTTGCCTGGTACCAGTACTGCATGTAAATACAGACATTTTTAAAACAACAGAGACTAGGCTAATACAAGTTTTATTTTTATTTACCAAAATAGAGACTGACCTGAAAGCACAGTTTTATTTCTCACCTTCCAAACAGTCAAGTGTCTCTAACCTAAGTTACAATCTAAATAGTCTCGCATTGCCAGACTTTCCTCCACAGCGCTGTGATTGGAGAAAAACGTGCTCTGGTTTATTGCCATTTCTTTAAACCAATCACAATTGTCATGGGCAGGCCCGGTGTCACTGCAAAATCGCCTCGGGAAGGAACTTGTTTTGGTGGAACGTGTGTACGTTCAAAAGTTGTTTTAGTCGTGCAACAGAAAATTCAGATTGGACAGACTGTCTAACTAGCTGTCTGGATTTACTCTGCAGAGATCTGAGGAGCAGTTAACCATAGTCCTCATAAATCGACTGGAGTTTAAAATTCCAACACAAAGAAAGCGCAAGGTACCGGAAGTGGAACGTCGTTGTGGATATGGACTACAATCTGAAAGATCTCAGTTTTGTTCTCTGTGGCGGCACCTATGGCGATAAGCAGTAATTGCAGGTGTGATTTTCCTTTCCAGAGATCTAAACAGTTTCGTCTGTGTGACATCAATCAGTTGGCAGTTGAAGAGCTAGTTTGTTGCGTTAGCCTCGCCTACCCTCTTTGGGGGACCAACCATTACTGGGTGATGGAAAATACATCACTAACTGTGTGCTGCTTGTGATTTTTCACGGGAATGTCACCACAGACACCCAGTTCGTAATACTGCACTGCAAGGGCTTTCATAAGTGGGTCATAGGCACAATCACCATTGTGTTTCCTCATTTGGCGACAGTGACTTAAAGCTCTAGTGCATAACTTTTGCATAAGCCATTGCCAAAGTAATTACGACTATCAGCTCCACACAACTCTCTCTGTATTTCTTAGTATGGCTATGTTCAGAAGAATGTGTCATCCGGCGACTTTCGTGCGCAGAAACTCAAGTGAAGATAATTACCTTTCCTGAACAGTCCATTATGTTTTTTTTAATCCTCCATGTCCTCCTTGGCTACAAGCAACTGCGTGGAGGAGGGGTGGGAGTGGTGCGTGATCACAGAAGGCTTGTATCATGTGGACGCGCCAACAGCTTTGTTGTCATTACTTAGAATTCCTCATGGAAGTGACAGAAACTACGCACTATATCTTTAACAGACATTTATTTAAATGAAAATCTTGGAGATTATTACTTTAACCAAGTGTTTTAGTTGCCTCACCCTAACCAAATCTTAACCATAGTTTATTTGCCATAACCACTATTTTTTTTTAACTTTAACCAGCAATCATAAGTTCCCATTCATGGATACTGTAGAAAGTGAGAATTTAAAAAAACAATGGCAATGAATATAATCCAGGTTGTTGCAGAATCATCCAGTATTGCCGTTCTTGTCCAGCAAAAGTGTTGCATGAGTGCTTTCTGATTGGGTGCAACTATCGGCAGTTCATCATGCTCAGAAAGTCCTCACACCTATAACCAATATGTGAAAACAATATATGAAATGGCTCAAGGTTAGGAAAAGATTGTGGTTAAAAGAAACCAACGTTGACAGTTGGAGATGGTATGCAAGCAGCCATCTTTAGTATCAATGTTAGACATTTTGATTGGCAAAACATTCCCCCCCTGACCCCCTTCTGAAGAGGTTTTCCTGTTCTAGAACAACAGCTCGATCCTCTGCCTTTGCTTCTGAGAGACAACAACAATATTTGCATGAATGCAAGAGGTCACTTGACCGGAAAACTCTGCTCCTTTTCTGGTGATGACAATCTCACAACTATAAATTATATAAAACCTCAATTTTATAAAAACCAATTATAAATTATATAAATTATAATGCTTTTTTCTCTTGTCAGATAATCTTTTCAATTTCATAAACTTGCAATGAGGTTTGTTCTTGAATTGACATCAAATGTGTTGTGGCCTTTAACATACATTTGACCAACAACAAACCAAAAATGTTTTCTTTACCGCCCATTTCAACAGAAAATAGAATTATTCTCGCCCTCATATGCTTTCAGATTTGCCTCAAGCTAAGAAGAAGTATATTCAATCTTTTATCATGTTTGTATGTATGGAGAGAGCAAATCACAGCACAAAGGCACCTTCTTCCATCCGTGTCCCTTGGTTGAACACAGTCATTACTGTAATCAGAAAGCTGCTGCTGAGCATCCAGGTGAGAGAGCGAGCCGGGTGTCCATGAGGATTGCATTAATTGATATTTAGCTCGATCAGTCTCATAGGTGTTGATTGCAGGTGCAGCGGCAGAAATGATGAGAATGCCCTCCCATTGCTCTTCCCCATTACTCACTTCTGCCACCCCCCACCCTCCAACACCTCTGCAGTAAATTTTAAAAAATTGGCAAACTATGACATCCTGTTGGTGGTCATCATAAGGCCCTAAACCACTAATATGATCAAAAATCTATTATGTTTTGATGAAAAATTTGTTTTTCATGCTTTTTTTCTCGAGCAACGCAACTTCTCTCAAATTAAATCAGTAGTTTTATAGTTCTTACTATCTCTTAGAAATAAGAATAGACGGAATGTGTACCATGAAGGTTGATATCAGCTTAAAATCACAAGTAAGTGATCAATTTTGCACAGCATCACAGCATCCTGATCAGAGAAAATCATGTTGGGAAAACAAAAAGGAAGATGATGTGTAAAAGGCTGCAGGTTTTTTGTGCACTAGATGCTGAGTCTCCCGCTGTAAACTGGGTGTTTTATCTTGGGGATGTTAGTAGCCAAGAGGAGGCCTGGCTTGCAAAGCCAGTCAAGGCAGCTAATTACATTTTCCATCTCGACAAGAATGGAGGATTCCTTCCTATGTTATTAATCATAATGAGTGGAATATAATAAGCTACCATACATCATGCCGTTGACAGTCGTTGTTTGCCATTTGCAAACCCAAGCATTCTTCTTCTTTTAATGGCCATAAACTGAATTAATGTACACTAAGTTCAATGCCCTTAATCAATTTTGGATAAGATTTAAGGCCTTTTAGCCTCACCCTCATAGTTTTTGGATAGATATCAAAAACGTTACTCTACAGGATCCATCACAATTTGTTTATATGTTGTGCATGCATCAGTGTGTATATTTGAAACTGTATGTGAAATACAGTTTGCTCATATGCAACTATTTTGCATGAGCTGAACCCATTTTGGGGGAAACAACATGCTGCCATGATACATTTTGTTATAATATAAAATAGTACATTTCTTTTCATTAATACTTATTTGAAAAATGCTAACTATTTTTATACTTTGCATAAAAAGATTAGAAAAAGGTTAAAAGTTGCTAAATGTTCACTGCCAATGTGTTTCATTTATAATATCCAGCCATGTAAAACTAAAGCATGATTAAGGCATTTATGATTAAAGCAGCATTACTTATATTTTTCATATGTACATTGAATTATATAGCATGTATCTATTGTGAAATGAGTTTCTTGCAGTCAAAAACAACAGAGAATCATCACCCAACTCTACAACTCCACAGAGCTTTTTGGCCTCTTTCAGCTCACGTTTTGGTTTTACAGCACATTTACTGTAGGGTTCAGTCTCGAGGCTTTCATCAACGCTGTTTAAAGCAGCAGCAGGCTGCTGTTTTTAAGCAAACGCTACTCTGCTTAACACCAATGGTAAACAACGTTAGTGACCTTTGAAGAAAGTTAAACAGATAAGTTCATAAATTGTGGCAGTGTTTACTTATGTTGCCAGGCCCCTGTCTGTCAAATCTGATTAAACCATCCATACATGTTGAACTCTATCAACAAATTACACGAAAGAATGTTTCTCTCTTAACTTAAAGAAGTTTTCACAGGTTGTGGGAAGTGCGCTTATTCGCTTTCTTGTTGAGCATTAGATGAGAATATAGATACCACTCTCTTGTCTGCACTGTCAATGTGTAACTAAAGCTAGCAGATAGTTAGCTTAGCTTGTCTTAGCCTAGCATAAAGACTGGAAACAGAGGGAAACAGCTAAAGAAAATATCTAACTCTGCAAGAAAGCAATTAAAATGTTTCCCAAAATGTCAAACTATGTAAAATATTTAAACATTATGTTAAGCTGTTCCTTATTTAGTCATGCATAGTCTGATATTATAGATACATATTCACTTTGTAAGCTACTCTCACCTTCACTTTTCCACTGCACTATATGACCTGCATGTCCTGCATTGGCTCTAAATGTTGCCAGTAGGCCTAAGCATAAATCACTATTACAAATGAATTTCTAGGAAATATCTGTGTTCATGCATGTAGAAGTGTTCACTTGTGTCTGCAAAAGTGTTTTTTGTCTCAGATATGGTGTTGAAGGTGCAACTGCGAAAAGAAAGCCATATTTCTTCTTCCGTTGTCAACCCTGACATTTCAGAATCAACTAGGGGAAACCGATTCTATCACTGTGTTTAATAACCGCACGGAAAATGAAAAGATCCTGAAGGTAGCTTTACCTCCTGAACGGCTATCTGGAGAGAGAAACAGCATTGCAATGTAATTTACAGTGACTGAGCTGGCAGCCTCTGGGCTTCTCCTTCGAAAGGAAAAAAATCTCAAAAACTAACAAATAGGAAATAAAGGCATTTCTCCTCTTAATCCTCCTCACCTCAAGAGTGAAAGACACAGGTTAAAGACTTCACAGCCGCACACAAGTGAGATACGATCCGAGTCAGTCTGGTCAGTATTTCGATAACTTCATCAATCCTGGAAAATGCAATCAGATACAGTCCAACTCTAAGCTGCTGTTGCCCTCTGGGAGGCTGAGAGAGACATTCATTTTGGCGAGGAGGGCACACAATCTCCCTTTTGTAATTAAGAGTACCCAAATAAACTGTGTGTTACCCCTGAAGTGGAACAGTTAGAAACAAATAAAAGGCTAATGAAGAAATGATTGCTCTTTTACAGGAAGAGGGAAGAGAAGGAATCTTAAGGCAGTGAGCTGCTTGCATGCAGCACTCCAAACTCGCTTTGCTAGTAGTTGAAATCAGTTGAAAACAAATGAGGACGGGTGCGTGCATGCACGTGTGCATGTGATTGTGTGTTATTCAAGAGCCTAGTTGACTGAAATAAGATGATGAGCATGCATCTATGTGTCTGCGGAAATGGAAAGGTGGACTAATGCCGTGTTTCCACTGTATGGTACAGCTCTGCTCGACCCGACTCACTTTTTGTGGTAGGCCTACCAGTACTTTCTCGTTTTCCACTGTGGATAGTACCACCTCAATGTAAGCAAGAATTCATAGCTGATCATCATAGCGATGCTGTGTGAAACTGCTGTGACATCATCTTCATCATCATCTTCAACACCCGCTGAATCCCTTCATTGGCAGCCAAACAGAGGAACATCTGCACGCAGGTTTGTGCAGGATGTCCCATGTCACGCTGACCAGCCTTCTAGTATCAGCTCAGTTTGCTTGGAAACTCTACAGAGGTAGACTGTTCTCATGAACTCATATATTCAAAAAGCTATGAAAAGTTAAGCACTGTAATTCGTAAACATTCCACGTTTTTTTCGTCTTCTGTATTCACTACATTGACAGCCTTTGTGTAAGAACACAGCTGGCCACACAGGGAGGTGTTCGGTGTGGATAGGTTGGCGTTAACATACAGGACCTTCAAGCCAGAGAGTGGAGTTCGCGTCCCAGGAAAAACTAAAGTCTTTCACCCAGGAAATGCATGTTCCTTAGGAGTGTTTTAATCCAAACCACGATCTTTTTCCTAGTCCTAGTCTTTTTCCTAGTCCAGAACGGCCATCGGTTGGATGTTAATTTCACAGTCAGATAGTCACAGCCTGGAACAATTTTTTGCTTACCACCCTCAGCAAAAGCCTAAACACCTGTCTCTATAGAGAGTGTTTAGTTGTAAAGATGGCACCAATAAATGGCTAATAAACACAACCCCAATTATCATCATTGGTTTTGAGATATTACTTGCTGTGAATACCTTGTCTGATAGGCTACAGTACTGTGGCATAGCATCAGGACTTCCTGGCTAGTGTTTGTCCCGCACGGCTAGGGCCGAATGGCCGGATGATGGGCCTGTTTGGGAGAAAATCCAGGGCTGTTTTGTAGCCCCAGTCCGTCGCCTGGTAGGGTATCATACGTTTTGGTGTGCAAACATTTTCGTACAATATCATACGGACCAGTTCATGAGAATGCGTTGTCCGAGGTGGTACCAATAAAGTACAAGGTACCAGGTACTATCCACAACTTTTGCCAGTGGTTAAATTGGGCCTGCTCGTTTGTCCGGATGTGCCTGCTTGCAGTCTAAATATGTCACATAAAATTTGATGAAAGTGATGATTTAGAAAACATGATATTTCTGACAATAAATGAAAGATTTGTGAAACGGCATGTCTATTTTGTCTCGGCGGAGCTGAGATGATAACAATCAGAACACGGCAACAACCCGCCCAGAACTGTAGACAATTCACCACTGCAGGTCAACTACATAACGCCAAACGTCGGTAGGATTAACAGATAGAATGCCTACTCCTAAAGCTAAAAACCCAGCTCGCAGCGGTGGAAGCCCGGTGCTCGGAAGTTCCAACGGCCGCTACGAGTTCATGTCACTGACCAATCCTCCAGCGGCAGGGCTCCAAGCCGGGCCATGGCTCACCTCCGATCATCGGAGAGCCCCACTCGGTGCCGTGTGTGAATGTGCGTGTGCGTGTGCGTGTGGTAGTAAAGAGAAAGATTGGGAGAAGGAAGTTTGTGTGAGGTATCTGGTCACCACAGACCCAAATCTTCTCAGCTGTTGCTACGGTCATATGCTGCCCTGTCTCTTCATGTGGCTTCTTATCTTCTTCTTATCATAACAAGGTAATACAATGTGTAATCAAGTGATGATGGATTAACAGTAATGTAAATGCTAAATGCCCTAATACCTGTTGATACTACAACAACGCAAAGTATAGGCTGTTAACCTTGCAGTTTTGCACATATCATGTAAGACTCAATTTCTCCATTTCTTTGCACAAAACTCTCCAGAAAGTGCCATTTAATGGTTTATTTTTCAAGGGGGGGCATACCCTTGCACCCCCTTAGGGAGGGCCCCCCACATAACAAATCCCAATTTAACCCCTGTGTAAAACCAAATAAGAGCGGGTTCGAGCAGAGTTGAGCCGAGCTGTACCATGCAGTGGAAAACAGGAAATAGCAGCTGACAGGCCGCAAACTGCGATAGGATATGTTGAAGTTGATCTCATAGTTATCCCTATCCACCCTGACCTTCTCCAAAAAGGTTTTGGGGTCTTCAAATACAGTAATGCCATGTTACTTCTGCAAGACTGTGTAATGCTGTTGAAAGCTCCAAAAACCTCTACATTCTTATTTACTATCTAATATTATACATTTTTTTTTATTTTGTGATATTTATACTATGTATGTAGGTTGTACATTTTATTCTACCCTTGTATTAACATGTACATTCTTGTTCATTCATCTAAGTATATTTTTCAGGAGTTGTTCTGGCATTTTTTATCTTTGCTATCTTATTTTATTTCTTTTTTATCTTATATTTTATCTTATTTATTATTTCTAGTATATTTCTTGTATTTTTGGTTTGTGTGTGAGTGAGTATATGTGTATGTCCTTGGTAACTTGCTACTTTCTGCTTGTGACAGAGCAATTTTCCAATTTGGGATTAATAAAGTCCATCTATCTATCTATCTATCTATCTATCTATCTATCTATCTATCTATCTATCTATCTATCTACATTTGAACTTAGATTCATTTTGCATTCCTATCAACGACATAAGTCGTTTTAAACGTTTAAACAAATGACTATGATAACAACAGAGAACAGTTCATTGCATTTACCATTAAATGTTGCATATATTTGGCATTTGACACTGATATCAGAAAATATTCTGATTTAACCCATATTGCCCCCACAGCCCTATACATCTTTTATGATAATACTAATGAACTATGACTTTAGTACACATTTGAATGCAGCAATTTTACCTGAAATTGAGCAATGTTTTATTGGGTATTTGCTACTTTTTAAAGGATCTAAAAACTTCTTCCACCACTGTCTGTTTCTACTTATGTGCTGAGTTTTGAATCACTTGAACATGTTAAGCATCCATGAGCTTCTCATAATTAAAATGTTTCTTAGTGTCTCTGTTACCCTATATTTCTTTAAGTGTGAGTGTTTACTTTTCTTGGCAGATAACTGACGGCAGATCAAGACGCTGAGCCATTTGCGATGAAAGGTTTTGACTGCAGAGTTAAAAGTTTGTGAATTCCAAAGTACAACTATGTCTCCAGTTACAAAGCGAGGTCAATCCACTTGCGGTGACTAGATTTTAGTGGTAAGGGCGCCATAGGTGGATGAAAACACAGCCACAGCAGACATGTCAGCTATTTCAAGATTTCAGCTGTCTCGCCATGTCTCCACATTTAAAGATCCATTTTTTTTTTTTTTTTGGGGGCCCTGAGATGATGAAATTTGTTAATCAAAAACTTGATCGCCCGTGGAAAGTGTGGCACATACCTTTACACAGAGCTGTTGCAGAGGCTTGTTGGGGCTATTGGTGTATCAGCGCTCATCTGAAATGTGATCTTCCACATCTGCGTCTCTCACCGCGGCCAAATTCCTGGCTACTGTAACTAAGGGGATTGTTTTGTTCCACTGCAGTGCAACTTTGACTCTCCTTTGACTGTCCACCCATAAAAGTGTCAGGATTGAAATATCTGGATTAAGAATGAGTGAAGCGGCTGCCATATTCAACAGCTTGTGTGAAACGTCTCTGTCGTCGGCAGCACGGCCGTCCAGCAGGAGGAAAATGCATTAGTCCCAACAGATTGCAGTTCTTCGGAAACCCGATATGGTGCTTTTATTAAGAAGGACACAAGTTAATTTATGTCAGAGCTTAAAATGGGCCTGTTGCTGCTTCTTATGTTAATGATGAAGCAGGTGTTGTGGAGTTAAACCTCAGAACAACAACTGGCTCTGTCTCATGGTTGTGTCTGAATCCAAATGTTTCCATTTTTAAAGATGATTAGCAGTTTTTAAAGTGAGTATCAGTCACAGTAATGGTGTTTTATTGGAACAAACCCTGGGGATCTTTAGAAAAACAAACACAAGAACATGCATGCACAAGTTTTCACTGCTTACAAGAGTTACTTAAGAGGTTCAGAGAAGGAAATCATACACAAACGTTACACAGCAGCAGAGTCAGAAAAGGTGCGTGACACTGTTGAACTTTGCATGGCGTGTCCGTGCACGAAGAGGGCCTCTGCTAATATCCACACATTCCCATCTGCCATTGTCTTGGCAAAGCAGACGCCTGAAGATCACAGCTTGGGAAGAAAAAAAACAGCAGTCTTATATCTCCCTCCCTCTCCCTCACTCACAACCAGTGAACGACACACTGACTCAAGGAATGAACACTTCAACTAAAGCCTGAAAAGAGGCATCTGGATAGCATCTCTTGCCTGAATCCTCTGAACTCTCAAGCCTCTTGAAACGTTTTGTCGCCATGCTGTCCAGGCTGTGCCATTTTCATTCCAGTGCAGTAGCTCTGCTCTTCCACCTGTCATCTGCACTCCGAGCTCCCTGCGGCCGACCTGCTGACAGCTTCTGAACGTGAGGGGAGTCACAATAGCAGCAGCGCCAGGGGAGAAGTGCATTGATGTAGCCTACATACTGTATTTAGCTGTCATTATGTACCTCTGCTGATGGAGTGCTCAATATTCGTGCACAATTAAAACTAACCTTTGCGGGGACTAATCGTTCTGCAAGTTACAGAAGGGAACAGAATTTTATTAAGTAAAATATCAATAATAGTTCAGGTTTAAGCCCCAGATGTCAGCGAGAGGTAACAGCTTGAGAAATTAGAGGCTTAATCACCAGGATGACTGCAGCAAATCTTTTAACTTTTTTTTCTGTTCTCTTTATGGAGTAAGAAGCTCTACATTAAATTGGAATAAAAAAGCAAATATTATACAAACTTTTTACTCCACTACAGTTATTTGATAGCTCTGGTTATTTAGCAGAATTATGTTTTACATACAAAACATATAGGCTAATTACAACCTGATCTCACAGAATTCCATGAAATGAACACGGCCCTTTAAGTTAAGGAAAAGGTTGTGGGCGGGCTTACATTTCAATGACACACGGGACAACAACAGGACGGTTGGGTTTAGGAAAAGAAGAACGGGTTGGGTTTAGGAAAAGAAGAAAGCTACGGTTGGGTTTAGGAAACGTGACACGCGGGACACGATCCCCGGTCTCCTGGGTGAAAGTTCTGTGTTGTTTGACCCATCCACCACCACCCCAACCAACCTCCCTACACGGATTCTCGGTACTACTCGCTATCGTAGTCGCTCTTAGTGCTACATCATCTTCTCGTTGAGTTTACTTTGGCATTGTTTTCCGTGGTGTCCACACGGAATTTTCACACATTCCATGCCACCACCATAATGCAGTGTTAGCAGTTTGTGATGATTTCATGGAATTCTGGGCGACCAGGCTGGCTAATTAGATAAGATAAGATATGATATAATTAATTGTGATTGATTAAATGTTATACATAGTAGTTCAAATTAGCTCCACCTCAATCAACTCCAACTCGAATACATGATAATACTCCACTCACTGGGGGCTTTTTCTCTCCATAACATTAAAATAAGTACATTTCACTGATAATACTTCCGTTCTTATACTTAAGTAAGATGGTGACGGAAAGAGTTTTGTAATATGTTCATATTCTAAACATTTTCTGTCTGAAATTATGTCTGCAGACTATGGCATTATGGCACAGAGAAGTTTAATGTGTGAAATTATAATGCTCATGTTTCAAATGAACAAATTATTAAGCAAGGACACCTGTGAGCTGAGCACCAACTCGAGCCACCCCAATGTAGTTCAGTTGGTAGAGCGTGTTGTTATATAAATTGTAGGGTAGGGGTTTCAATCCTTGGCTCCTCTGTCCAGAATCTTAAAATCCTCCCAATGTGTGTAGATAGAAATAAAGACATGCAAGCACTGTAAAAAAGCTTTTTTCATTTTCTGCCAGCATTACATGCATATGTCAACAAAAAATGTTTGCCCGAGGGACTTGAAACATTCTGACTATTATAATTGCACGTTGCCAGTGGATATAAGCTGTCATAAAAACAAATTAGTCATAAATAATTAGTTGCAAGCATAGTTAGGAACACTTGACAGTAGTTGTTATAGAACCTTGGGAATTAGTTGAAGGGATACCAAAGAATTTCTAATATAGGAAGAAGTTCCACTCCCTCGTTACTTCCGACTTCTGAACTGGTTGCATTAGACCAGAGTTCCATATAGGGGGTGCTCACAGGCCAGTGCAGAATGAATGGGGCTCTATGGAGCTATACCCCTTAGAATCCACTTTTCTCCGGATATAATTTTTTGTCTAGTAATTTGAATGTTGCATTCGAAAGGGGAGGCAAAGAAAATACACACTGCTGGGTGTTAAATTTTTTTAAAGTCGTTTAAAATGTCAATGACGTCATACACATATACGGCCAGAGATACTGCTTTACGGCAAGCTCTGAGTCGCTTCCTTTTTTCTCTCGAGGCATCGATAGGTAAGGCTCTCCCTGTCAATACACGAGCTGGAAAGAGGTTTGCTGATGTTTTAAAGATCACGTCGAAATATTCACTCTGACATTCTGGTTCTGCTTCGAATGCTGTCAAGCGGGATCTCCGATCCTAATCGGTCCTTCACTGACCAATCAGCATTCATTAGCAGAGTGCTAGCGTGTTATGGGCTACAACGACTCACCCTGTAAGAAATCAAAAGGACATAAGTACTCGTTCATTCAAATTTCGAACTATAATCCATGTTGAACTTGCAAAAACTACAATCAAATCTGAGGTTTCTCAATGACAATCAGGCGAAACAGACACATTTAGCCATCTAGCTCCATAGGGTCCCATTCATTTTGCACCCCCAGTGGAACTCTGGTGGAACTGCAACCAAATCTGGTACAATGGGGCTGAATAGGGAGTGGAACGGCTTTCCGTTGACAGGCTTTGGGGACACATTATTTTTGTACCCTCAACTATTATTTTTACGTTGGCAGCACAATCCAGAAAGAGTTGTTGTCAAAATAATTCATGCAACTAGTTCACTCGTTATTTTAAGTTGATACAACTAAGCACTTTTTACAGTGTGCAAGTTCCTTGGATCGAATTGTTCAAAATAATTCAATATAACAATACTTTTTCAATTCTTGGTTTATAAAATTCAAACAACCCAGGTTATTTTTCTTTTTATCTCCATATTCCAGATTTTGTAGCCCAGGTCTTGTGGGCCCTATGAGCACTTGTGCACTGCTGGAGACAGTTTGTATTTCACTCTTAAATTTCAATTTGTATCTTGCTGTTTCCTCCAGTGCCCTTACTTGGTGCTATAATTACATTTGGGCAACGGGGTCCACAGTATTTCAATTAGTAAGAATGGGGCACGTATCACTGTTGCAGCCCCACTTTGTGCTTCGGGCTGACATGAAATCATCGATGTCATGTGATCACATGATAAGGCCAACCAAGCAGGACACCCACCTGGGTGTAATTTTACAGAAAAATATTGCCTAGTTAAAGTACTACAGCAGCGAAATTTACCTTGGTGCAAAACTTTAGTAATGAAGAAAGTGCATTACATGGCAGTCTTATTCCAAATGTTCCATGAAGGAATAATTAGAAATAGAATAAGCAAAATTTTAATGTCTGTCTCTCTGCAGGTGACAGTAAATTATCTTTGCCATGGTTCCTCAGTGAAAACACAACATATAAAAGAAGAACAATTAGACACAAAACAACTACATAAAACATCTGTTTAAGCTCTTTCAAAATCATCACACAGCATGTAAAACTACAGGGGTCAAACATAAATTTTAGAATCTCATAAGAGTATATTCGACACATCATACACAGGACAAGATTTGCAGTCATTAACATTTGTCTCGATCAACAGGGAAATAAGTTTGACCGGTTGCAGTTTTGCTACTTTCATATAGCCTCGATAAAGATGTCTTGGTTTCCACAGGATGTCTTCTTCACAGCGGGTGAGAACGCCCTCAGCCACCATCGCCGAAGACGTAATATACGGGGCTCAAACCATTGATGTCGACCCATAATAATCCTGAGACAAAGCTAAGAGTGTTTGGAGAAACACAATTACTACCACCATGGCTTTACTTTCAATAAAGCTGTCCCACATTCATTTATCAGCCTATCTCGGATGTTCTGCTTGAGTTGCATTACCCTCACCTAGACAGATGCTGAGGGGAGATCAGGTTAATGGCCATTAATGGTGAAGATGGTAATACTGATGAAACCTCTGATCATTTGTGATAAGGCAGAGGACTGTTGCCCCAACTTTTCTTGGCAATGACCGTGTAACAGCTGTGTCAGAATGTGACGGAAATCTGAAATTTGGTTTTTCACAGCTTCACTGAATTGTGAACGATTATGAAACATACATTACAAAACATTATGCTCTTTCGTAAATGATATTCACTTTCATTGCTCTGGGTTGCAGCTCGCTACCTAACTATACCAATGAAGTCTGTTTAAACCAGAGCTGTCACACACAAGTGACCTGAACATATGTTAGTGTTAAGTTACTTTCATAATGCATATTATATGCTTTAGCAAATTGCAATTTATCAAGGATTTTACAAGGACATTTTTCATTCAGCTCGCTAAATTGCAGAACAAACTTGTTATTTCTGCTTTTAAAATGAGAGTCTCGCTTTAAAGCAACTACAAATACGTTGGTTTCGTGTATTGGTTGGGATTCATTTGGAAACAATTCTCTTCAAACAACTTTACTTACGATATAGAAGTGGTTATTTTAAGGAGTTTATGTTGTCTATCTCCTATATTCAACCATTATCTGTAAAAAGCTAATTCTCTATGTTATCTCCATAATACTGCCATATATATATATATATATATATATATATATATTAGCAATATGCTGTATATTTATATTGTAGTTGTGAGAGTCTGTTAAGTTTATATAGTCTATGGGTCAATATATATTTTTGACATGTTTACCAAAGAGTACGTAACTGTAAACTAACTGGTAGTTAAAGTGAATTTACATAAGACAGTTTAGTCTGCTGTGATTGTTTTTACCATTCTCACACTCTCCCCTCTTAACACATGTTTATAATCCTGATTGGCTAATCTGAAGAATCTAGATAAGAGGAAAAGCAATACACAGGGGAGGAAGTACCCTTATGAGACCAGAGAGCCACGCAGCCAGCATCCTCCCACTCTCACATCTCCAACTGCTGCAGATCTCCAAACTGAGAGGAGATAGGGGCCAGAGGAAGGCATGTTGAGTTGCACATTTGACTCATGACTTAACCCTAACCATGCAATCTACTTCGTGAAGGATGGTGGTTAATGGGGTGTGGACAGTAGTTTCTCACTAAGTGCCATCATTCATACATTTCAAGCCTCAGTAGCTTCGCTTCAACTGTCAGAAATGAAATGCTTAATTGAAAAAAAAAAGCTCCACAGTCCGGAGCAACACGAGGATGGACGACAATTAGTTTTCCCAGCCCACAGAAAAGGTTCTAGGCAGCTATGACACCTAAAAGATGTATATTAGAAATGAAATGTATATCTCCATTTACAGTAATTTTGAGACGCTCAGGATAAACGTGGCTGCTAAGAGCCTAAACTGTAAAATGCCAATGAACGTTTCAGTTGGGCGGCTGAATGGTTGACAAAATGGCATCAAAGTAAGAATGCATAGTCAGCCAAGCCTCCCGGAATAAATAAACGCTGAATATAAAAAAAGCAAACAGGATTTTGTTCATCTATAGTCTTCATATTGTATTTAGGCTATCTTATCTGTCATTGCAAAAACATGTAGCTTCAATAATAAAGTGTGTTGTTTATCTTTTGTTGAATGCATGAATAGTGTTGTCACTCCTCAGCACAAAAGCCAGTACAAAATGCATTAAAGTGACAAACAATAATTCAGCGTTTAAGTGCATCTAGAAAGAAATAAAAGTGCTGAAACCATTTCAACGTAGTTGTGAGACAGAGCTTATGAATACACTAAATTTAATAATTCTGTGCTTTGTCATATAGGTCGAAAAGCTAGAAAACACCACACATTTTCAAACGTATTGTAAAAAAAAGAAGAAAATTTTTTTTTTGTATAAATGTACAAACAATTACATGATTGTCACAAGAAAAACAACTATTAATTTGACATTTGTTTGCCCAGCAGCAGCAGAAAGCTTACACTTAAACCTGTATGATACATGATTATCTTCAATGCAACCAAATTCTCATAACAAGATAAGTAATAGCAGCCGTCTCCTTCCCTCAGTTAACTCCCATCATTCAACGCCCAACCTCCATTCATTGAAACAACCAACTAACTTTTTTTTGGTCAATGTCAGCAACGTGAGTGCCGAACCAATTGCATCCAATCAGTTTAATTCGCATTGGGCTGTGGCGGCGGACTCATGCTGATAGTGGCCTATTGTTTAAAATGAACTCTGAATCTCTTCCTTCTTTTGTACTCCTCCTCCCTAAGCTAAAGAGCTCTGCTGCTGAAGAAATGTGCTGCAAGAAATATGTCTCAACAAATCATGCAACTCTTGCATGATGACTCTTCTTATGAGATTCTTACTGTTGTAGTGTAAGTGTGTTTGTGTGTTGGACAGTTGTGTTGTATTGGCAAAGAAATCTGTCTTTTTTTTATCTATACATAAAAAACTATATTGATATCTTGAAATAAAGCAGCAGTTGATTTCATATCATGTTAAACGTCACCTTACCTCACCTTCATGACAGATTATTTCCCATAGAAAAAAAATAAAGACTGATTAAATGATTTTGAATTTCAAAAGTAAATGAAAGAAGCAAAAAAAAAAAAAAAAAAGGGGGGAATATGTTTAAGAATAGAGAATAGAAAGATATTTTTGCACTGGATATGTTGCATATTCGAAACAAGCTCCCAATTTTTTGCAGTGTGTTTGATGCCGCACAGTTGCTGCCTAAGCAGGCAGATCCTCTAATGAACCAGCGGGTATCAGCAGATGTGGGTCTATAACTTAATTTCCCCCCTCAGCTATAGAGCAGATCCTATGGCGTGTAAGTGGTCTTGATGGATGAGCACAGCTCATCATACCCCCACCATCAGCACCAACCCCCAGCATCCAGCACCCTTCAGCGCTGTCTTTACTGTAACGGAATATCCACATTTTAAATGCTTTCTTAGGGGCACCTGGTAAGCTCACCTGGTTGAGCGGGCGCCTCAGAGGCTCAACCCTTTAATTTCAACCTGCGCCCCTTTGCTGCATGTTATTCCCCCTCTTTCTCCCCCTTTCCTATCTTCAGCTGTCCTATCCTAAATGGGCCTACAATATTTAAAAATTCTTTCTTACTCATTTTTAAAGTGTGTCATTCATGATCTTTGCAAGGCCTTGATTCAAGATGCACAATTGTTTATCTGCATTCTTGTACAATTGAGGACAAACTAGAATTAACTGCAATATCACAAAATCACATCTAAAAAGGGAGGCCCTTAATTGGTGCCCACCTACCTAATCACTGTCAACAGATCCATGATAGGTAGTGTTACAAGGCTAAGCTAACCTGGGCTCGTATTACAAAGAAACACAGCTATTTAAGGCTAGCCTAGCAACCTAGTAACATTAATGGTATTGTCTCCTCTCCCTTTGTGATGCATTTAACGTTAGAGTGAGTCCTAAACTGGCCTGGATGAGTATATACTTTCCTACTTAAGAGGGGTTGTGCTGTGTTAAAGTGACACACACAGCCACTGTTTTAATTCATGCTGCTGGCGTCGGTCTCTCCTGCTGTCGGGAGGCCGCGTCCCGCATTCAATGCTCCGCGTCCTCTCCTCTGTCTCCCCCCGGAAACAGTCTCAATCTGAACTCCTCTAACACACCTGCAATGGCTGGGTTTAATCAGATCAACCAACACGCCCCCCTCATGTCATTTGTCAGTCTGACCCTCTCATCAGGCTAACTACACACACTATCAGCTCACACAGACTAACTTACAATATAAGTTAACATGGACAAGATGTGCTAAGGATGAAATCATAACAGCTAATGAGCTTGCATGTCAACAGATCCAGTCCATGTGACACAGTTGGCTCTAGTTGTTCTGCAAGACATTGGTAAATAATAACTAATTTTAATCCAAAAACGTGGCCAACCAAGGTCCATGTCCGAGCTGCTCAGAACTGATAACAGATGATCAGATCACTCAAGCAGAAAATGTGTGATATACAGAAGAGTTTAACAGTTTGACACCTCGTGGGAAACATGACTGTTTCTCTCGTTTTAGTGAATCATCATGCCCATATCTGCTTGATAAAAGACCCCCAACCACAAGCATTTGTCATTCTTGTTGTTGCTTGTCAGAATACGGGGGAAAGGAATAACTCATCTTTCTTATGGACACATCATCATCACAGAGTGGCGTGTCTGTATTTGGGTCACTGAAACACTTCAGCTTTCTTGACGTATTCTGTTGTTTTTATAAAATCACCTCTTCCACAATCCGTCTTTATTCAACCAAAGAGCAGACAGAAAAAGTTAGCATCGTGCAGGTGAACATAGTGGAGACTATAGCAGCTAAAAAGCCACATATTTCCCTCCGGAGTTGGAGGAGACCAAAAAAGAGCTAAAAGCAAAATTTTGGACTGACATTCATTCAGGTGAACACAAACATTACTCTAAATAAATGCTAATATTGCTGTTGCTCTGTTTCTGCTGGATGTGTTAATAGGGTTTGCTAACACACATCACCAAATTAACTGTATAGGGTGAAAAATATGTCAAGTCATGTCATGTGTTCACCGCCTGTTGCACTGCTCTAAGTGGCCTACTGCTGGATGTGTTTATGTGTACCTGATGATGTGATGTATTTAGTCATTTTACAAGTTAAATCCTTAAACAGATAACATCACTCAAAGGTCTAATTTAGCATGACGGCCTGCATTGTAAACGTAGCCTAATAGGTGGCAGAGAGACCAACTAAACACAAACCCACACACACAAACACACACACACACACACACACACACACACACATCTTCTCAACATATCCTCTGTCCCTCTCAAGGGCAGGGAGCTGTGGTTGCTGCTGGAGGGCCGAGGGGACCATGTGGCGAGGCGTCCATATGGGGTAACCTGAGTAAACGCAGGGTAAGCCCACCGTGCGTCGGTGCACTCTGTTGTTTCAACAGACATGTTTTCCCAAAGCAAGAAAAAGTACACTAAGAAGGGTGCCTTAAGTCACGGCTCAGTTCACTGAGCCATCTCGCTTCAGGAATCTGATCTCACTCACTTAAAGACTGCGGTTTCCCTCAGCTGCACTGCTTAAACTCGCTGTCTTGGTATAGATTTTAACCATAACTTTAAATGTTAAATTAAGAAAGAAATTTAGTTGAAAGTGGGAATTAGGTTTGCTAATTTGCACAAATGTCTCTCTTTATAAAAACCAATTTCTGGAGCCACTACACACTTTAATGTAGTTTGGGCTGTCTCTGTTCTTTTATTTTTCCCTCCTTACAATTCACCTGCGGATGCAGTCGCAATCAAAAATGCTAATTACCCAAGTGGCTTAATCAACATTAGAATAATTACGCCATTAGAATACGAGCAAGCTGTGATGAATAAGGGTTGGTAAACTCCTGTAAAACATGTGCTGTTTATTTGATCAACATCAGGATACAAAGATGGCTCCCCAACCAACAAAACAGGTGATTGATTGAGTCTGAAAAAGAAAATACGGAAGAAGCAAAGCAGAGGCTGAATTCCTTTAGTGTGAAGCAGTAAAAACATACTTCATCTGTTTGCTACATTCTCTTTATCTGGTGTTGTTCTTTTCTGTGATCCTCATGTCTCTCATGACCCCAAAGTTGCATGGATTTTTCACCTGGACAAGCAGGAGACGGAGTGATAGTGACTTTAAATACTTTTTTGTTGCAGTTGTAAAGAAAACACAATAGTTGCTCTATTCCAGTACTAATTCCAGTACTAAGTACAAATGTCTAGGTACTTGTACTTTACTTGAGTCTTTTCTTTTCATGCCACTTTCTTCTTCTACTCCACTACATTTCGGAGAGAAATACTGTACCACGTTAATCTCACAGCATTAGTTACTGGTTACTTTAGAAATGAAGACTTTTGCACACAAAACACATGTAGTTTTTAAAATACAATGTTGTATTATAAATTAAACTACCCAACAATATAATGGCCTACAAGTCCAGCTGAAATGATTAGACCATTAAACACAGAACTGTTTGGATTGTTTCCAGTTTCTAAAATGTGAG
This sequence comes from Perca flavescens, assembly GCF_004354835.1. Classification (NCBI taxonomy): domain Eukaryota; kingdom Metazoa; phylum Chordata; class Actinopteri; order Perciformes; family Percidae; genus Perca; species Perca flavescens. The sequence goes on along the minus strand of NC_041340.1, from coordinate 7,794,170 downwards.
TACTTTTGCTTTTAATACTTTAAGTACATTTTCCTGATGATACTTACATACTTTTACTTAAGTACCATTTTCAATGCAGGACTTTTGCTTAAAGTGTGGTATTAGTACTTTCACTTAAAGGGGCGCTGTGCAGTTTTGGCAATTTCTTTGCTGGGCTTTTTGCTCGCAGGTTTCTCTATAGAGCCCCCCCCCCTACAGCTTCAGAATAGATATTGGGCAACACTGTGTAAAAACTCAGTCTGCCGTTTCCTCTTTATCTGTTCCTCCGACAATGCTCTCCTAGCTTTTTGCTTCTTTTTCGCCGGCTCAGCCATGACGATAATGTGAAAAACTCCATCGTTAGCTGGTTCTTATAGCTAGCCGGTTCCTGTATGTGTGCAGTGCCGTGAAGCAATTCATTACATCGCAAGACCTGATATCACGCCATACTTCCTGGCGCTGAGGCCAGCGGCTCGCCGGCCAAAAGTTGCAATGGTGGTTTTTCCGCTCACAGGCGCTAGGGGGAAGCGAGACGGCCACCATTAAACCCGAAAAAAGTCATATAACCATTCCAATGACTCCAAAGCTGTTCAGTTAAGGTAAATTAAGCTAAAACAACTGCATAGTTCCCCTTTAAGTAATAGAGCTGAATACTTCTTCCACCACTACTGAATTCATCCAAAACTGAACCAGAAATCAAAAGTGAACTGATTTGAGCTGTAGATCGTAAAATTGTTTTTTTCAACAGTATTAGCCGTGGAATTTCTTGTCGAAATACATCTTTGCAGTCGTGGTTAACTTCACCTCAGAAGATTTTATGTAGGCAGACTTTTTAGCAGACATTTCTAATAATTCAACCAGGAGAGTTTAATGTAGATCCAAGCCGTGCTCCAACTGTGAGTCACGTGACATTGTCTATGGAAAAAGTAATTGGACTCTTCCTTCAAGAACCAGGGGTGCCTGAAATAGTTCCTCCCACTACAATTTAGGAGATAGAACTTTTTTTCAAATTCTGGGGTCATTAATGCATAACGGTAAAATAAAATAAAATTAAAATGTATGTCTAATGAAAATAAAGTTTCATGTAAGTAACTCATTTTTGACAAAAAATGAGAACAGAATGAGAACAGAATCTTCTAAAATTGTGTTTTATGAAATGTTTCAACGGACAATTTGTATTAGTTTTGTATTAGTGTATCAAAGATACTGAAAATGACCTCCAAATTAAAAAATCAATGGGTAGTCTACTTCTTTGTTGTTTGCAAAAGAAGCAAAAAGAATTGATTTCCAATTGAATGAGAACTGGGCTGAGCCACTCAGATTATAATCAATATTTAAGTGAGTGGTGAATAAGTGGTATTTAAGGACTGTTTTGCTGACGTTTTGACCTTAAGTGTCTCATTTTGGAGACGAGGAGGGAAGTGTTTTTTTTGGGGTGGGGGGGTCAATATTGAGACACACACGAGTCAATTAATGCCGTAAAGTGTCTTTTCTCCTCTTTCTCTAGTCTTCCTGAGTGACAGACTGAACTCTAAACACCATCTGCTTAAAAAGTCTCCCTAAACTTGACCCCGCCACCCCGAGGGGTTGGCTGACCTCTGCCGCCAGATCCTGCTCGCCAGACCATCCAGAAAACAGAAACCTGGACGTGTGTCAACTTGACATGGTGTGAGGATTCGATGAATCATAACCTGCGTTCAGCACCATCCAAACAAAAGCAGCAGGAATACAGTGGGTGAAGGGGGAAGACATTAACAGCCCATAAATCTACCAGAGAGGTCCAAAAGTGTTCTGTCTTTGCTGCTCTTTAAGATGACGGACATGAGGGCTAGACAGCACGTTACCCAGAATGCATTCCACACAGGCGTCTGAGTAAGGTGCACTTGCACTGACTCGCAGTTGATTATGCAGGATCTGTTTTTCATCTTTTCTCACAGTCTGAGACAATGTCTGAGATGCCCAGAGGCCGCAGACCAGCTTTTAATTATACAGGGAAATGTTTTATTTTTCTTTACAGGAAAATAATTCATTGTGTCTTCCATATTGTTTTAGAAAAGGCGAGGATGACACGATACTCATTAAATGTACAAATATTTGCATTTTTCTCTCCTCTGGGGGACATGTGGGGCGGAGGGTTTTATATAAACATTAATAACAATTGTTTTTATTACTTCTGTTGATGAGAAATGAGGGTTACGATGCATTTCACACGAAATCTGTGTTTACTGAATTTGCCCTCATGAAGTTTGAAGAAAGTTTAAATCTCTTTAAAAGTTTCTAGAGCCACAAAGAGGAGTTGTTTTCTTGTCATCACTTTTTTAATAATTAGAAAAGTATCCTTACACCTTGGAAGAACTTTGATTTAAGTTTAACAATACTACTGAAAATATCTCTTTCCGTCCCCGGTGACAAAAGCATGAGGGTGAATGAAGGTACGGTAGGTACTGGTGCTGTACGTCCGAATCCATTCATCATAAGATATTTCATCTAAAAAAATATATCAAAATCTGCCTTAAAAATCCAACCTGTGTAGCAAACTTCTTTTTAATGTTAATATTACAGAGGACATGGTGGAAGCTACAGCCTGTTGACTACTGTACCCAGTAGTCAACAGACATCCAGACATCTACAGTAGGCCAATGGGCTTTGGTTGAAAATAACTGTTGTTTTAACAGCATTTAGGTGCCTAAATTAAAATGATGGTTAACCTAGACATCTAAAAAACATTTCGTTCAGATTTAACCCATACCCCTTCACGTGTGCTTTGACCTAAAAAAAACAAAAAAACATGCTTTCTTGTGAGTACATTTGACGACAGTTAGAGATCTATTACAGATTTGTTGCAGATGAGTTAGGTATCTATCTGGACCTACGATACTCTGGACAATAGATAACATGCTGCAGCTATTGATCTCTGCTGGTATTTTAAGTTTTGGGTGAGGGGCACTCTATCAGGTTTCGAGGCACAACTGCTCAGTCTGCCTGCTAGCTGCCCCATCTTTAGAGCCCCCTTATGTTCCCATAGCTGGTCAGCGGAGGGGGCTCCTGGGGTTGCAAGTTAACACTGGCTGGAGAGAGTAAAGATAGATCCCAAAGTTAAATCAGAAATAGCCATGCCCTTAACAGTCTGGAGGCATCAAATGAAGTTGTTTGCATTGTCGACCATCTATTTTTTGGTAATATTCTACATATCAAGATATGTCTTACAATGTTTCTACCCCAAACCCATTATTTCTACCCCCTATGCCCTATGCCTATCTATGAACAGATATTTTCTTAAAAATAACTATAGAGTTAATTCATTTATAGAATTTTTGATGAAGTCACAGCTTGAGATTCTGTGTAAAGCGTATGTAAAACTGAATGCTTTTGCATTGTGTCCTGCCCTGACATTCAGTTTCAGACACAATCACATTCAAGACAATGGGTAGAAAAGATGCAATGGCTAATTTGAACCCACCATATCAGCCACCATTATCACAGTAAGAGACAGAGACCCTGGCAGCGTTGCTGATTACAAATACTGTGGTGTTATTTAAGAAATTGCTCATTTGGCAAATGCTCATGTCGTCTGAAACCTAAATGCTCATCTTAATCGATGCGTTTCATGGGATTTGTTTTTTAATTTAAACAGACAAAAGGAAACCAGAAAAACAGACATATAGTGGGACACATAATCATTGACATAACTGTTCAACAGTACAGTTGAGCCTCACATTCAACCTTGATAGACACATCCCTCAAAACAAAAATCACACGACTCACAAGGGAAATAACAGTGAGCCTAATGATGGAAACAAGTTAATGTGGCAGCAACATTGCCCAGACTCCTCCCCGACAGCGCAGTTTGGCATGGTGTGCATGCGTAATGTCCATTTGGGACGGACAAGCTAATTTAGCGTGAACTACACCGTGCGGCCCTAATGATCACCAAGCCGCCAAAGTCTCCCCTTATCACAATCATACTGTGGTCCAGTCACAGCGCAGGCATAGCTGCAAAGGTGGAAATCATTTGAAACTGAAGCTGAGGTTTGGAATACGACCTTTCACCGTTAACACATGGCAAGCTGACAGGAATTATGTGGACGAATAAGTGTCCTGACGTCAATGAGACACCTGTTGGGCAAATCTAACTCACTGGGTCCTGCTTTATTTTCCTGATATTCCCCTTCTTTCCCTCTCAATCCCGCAGTCTGACTTTGACTCTTTCAGTCATTCACACAGGTACAGGAAGACATGCATGCCCACATGCACACAACTGTTGACCAAACTCGGAGTAGAACTTCTTAAAACCCTAAATACAGCCAACAAGGTTGACAGACATGACAAAAACAAAGATGAACGTCAACCAGCAGTCGGTGAGAATAATCGTTGTCACGTCAATTAAACCACATGACAGGATATTGATAGACAAACAGCGACTCCTCCAAAACGAGCACTTTGCTAAGGTGCTGTAACTGATCGTGTGAATGATGAACCCCCAGACTGGAGTTTGGGCTGGCCGTGGTGGTGTGTCTCCAAAAGTCTTCCCCAGGGAAACATCATCCCCACCTCGTGCCACTGTCCTTCTCGGTAACGCTATATCCACATCAGAGAGGCTGGTCCCATTGATTTAGCACTTAGCTCCATCGTCCCATATGAACAGTTATCATTTTTGGCTGGGAGCCAAGGTCCAGGCGTCAAAGTGACCAATCAATGATCCGAACTTTGGAAAAGGGGGTGGCAGAGTTTCAGATGAGGTGTAGATTACAGGAAATATGGTATCATACTGAACTGCTTATATCTATGAGGGGCTATACAATAAGGTAATACGGATGACATATTAGTCACATTAATGTTGTAGAACAGAAAATAAAGTTTTCTAGAAGTAAAACAGATACATCAGGTTGTACTCAATGTCAGCACTAGTTGGAGATGAAAAAAACAGACACTTCAAGTAATTAAGTTAGTACAATAGATTTGACTACAACTTGTTCAACTTGCTATGTAAGTTAGCTTTGCAAATGTAAAGGTAGACATGATTGAGTTCAACCTGCAAATTCTTTCAGACTATTCATAGAAAACATCAGTGGTAGTAAGAGGGTACATTCTTATTTTCTGGATCATAAATTGGATCTAAAATATGCTTTTTGTTTTACCTCCAATGCCACTATAAACGTCTCGCGTTCCACAATACCTATGCATGGTAACTACAGTATGGTTAAAGTTAGGAAAAGATTCTTATATCTTTATCCTTAGATCCTTATAAGTTGAAATAAATGATTGCATCTGAGCTGTGAGTGTGCAGCCCATTCTTCTTTTATTTTTAAAGATATAGGGAAAGATCATGGTTAGGGAAAATGCACTGGTTGAGGTTTGGCAGGTAAAATGTTTGGTTAAGTTTTGGGAAAGATCAGAGTAACGGTTAATAAAAAGGCGAACGTTTATTGCAGGTCCATGACGAGAATGCAAACTCCGGTCTCCTGAATAAAAGTCTGACACATTACATGGCTATCCACCACCTATTCCTCCACACCCTTACGTTCCACCTCGCTACATAAAGGAGACACTTGTAAATCGTCCGATATGGATGTAATTCTTAGGATACTGGGCTGTTTTCCTCCATGTAAACTGTAAAGTGGTACAAATCAGTAGCTATCATATATGGACTTGTATCATACCCTACACCTACTGTATGCTGTATCACATGTGAAAAACACTATCTGACTAACAGCAGTGTCTGCACTTAATTCAACAATGTGTTTCAGGTGTATTTGAAGGGCCAATGAAAATGTTTGTAGAATAAAGTGCAGACTCTTCCAGTGAGTCGGGTAGTGTTGCAGTTATTTTTTTAAGTTTAACTTGAGCACCTAGTTGATTGGTGAAGTACTGACAGTCCACTTTTGTTTAAGCATGCACAATTATGCGAAAAGCCTGTTTTACTTCATCATGACTCCCTTGTCACGGCAACAGTTGAGAAGCCGCTTTCAAACAATCAGACAACTTTCTCCTTTCCATCAAGAGAGTTTGGGTTGCAATCCTAATTTCTGAACAGTCTGTTTAAGCACTCTCTTGGGACGGCAGGGCAGCATGGCTAGCAGATGGGAAGTTTTGCTTGAAGATCATCTGCATGACATTTGAGATCTGACCACTTTCACAGGGGCCACAGTTTGTCTTCATGTTTTCATGTCTGAGTTACTGACTCAGACTGTGTGAGCTCTGAGATTTCACTAAAACGGAGACAACCTGCAACAAAACCCGCTCTTAACAAGTAATAAAAAGCATCAAATTGGTTCAATTAATGGCAATTATTTAGTAATTTTGTACCAGGCAACTTCCCAGTTCCGCCAGAATTAAAATTCATAATGGATGATTCTGAAGCAAACTATTTACGTCCAATGCCTTGATCTAACCTTAAACAAGTGTTTTAGTTGCTTGACCATATCTCCATTTGCCTTTACCACAGTCTTTTCCTAACCTTAACCAACCAGCAGTTCCCATGTGCAAATATCATAGAAATAAATCCTTTTTATAATCTGGTGTTTGTTAGCGGCCCTAAGTATAGTCAAGAGAAAACTTTTAAGTGGTTCATTACAGTGAAATCTGCAATGTGTCATTAGTTAATAGTGCAGTCGTTAAATCTAAATTTACTCTACTCATTGACCAGGGGTGAGAGGGATAAAACAAGCAGCAGCAGTCTCACGGATTGTTGGATTATCCTGCTTTCTTGCATGAAGCACCAAATTCCTGAGCAGATAGGTTTGTATTTATTTTTTCAAATTGTTGTCACAGATTTTCAAATTCACTTCTGTTAATTAAGTATAATTGGATAAGTACATTTCTGCATACAAATGTCTCAAATATCAAAATGCTAATCTAGTCCAAATAGAGTCTAGATGTGCCATGGGCCTGTTTAAAAAAAAAAAAGGTTGTAAGTGTACAAATATAAAAACCTGTTCAGAAGAATCATCAAATACTGTAACTTCATTGAAAGCAGAGAGAAATGTGTATTAATACCTGGCTCTGAACACTGCAGTTGTCTGTTCCACATCATATGAAACACAGTAGATACAGTTACACAGGTTATTTTTTTTCTTTGCTTTATGACACATTTATCATTCAAATGGTTGGTATTTGAAAGCATTAAATTCTAGTTCAGGTGGTATGTGTTTTCTTTGTATTAACGCTTTTCTAGTAGCAGTGACTCAGTATTCATCTAAAAAAAGAAAAATGGTAAATGGCAATTTTTTTCTCAGGCTTTCCATCTTGGATAAATATCCCTGGTTATTCAGTTTAAAAGTAAACACATTTCTCAACCTAATATTTGTCTCCCTGAAGGATGTACGTCCTGGTTAATCAAACGTTATCACCCTTTATTGGAAATGCTATTAACGAAGAAGCGGTTTCTGAGAGGAGTAATTTAGCATCTTCTTCCCACGTCTAAAATTGGGACGGGTTAATTGTGTTATCACCGTCTTGTTAATTCACCTAATAATTTCTCATTTATTTAGATGATGAGGTCTATAATTCAGGTCACCCAGCTAATAATCTACCTGTGGATTAAACAAATAACACATTTCACAATACAATACTCCATAAGCCTTTTCTTTTTGTTAAGTGGCATTCAATACTTTATGTCTTCTCAGCAACTTGGAGATGATAAACAAATTGAAATATTAATTATGTGCTTTTGCCTTGTAGCTGTTTTCAGTGAACCCCCACACTGCTGTTGAAGATGTATGTGGACAGCCACCCACAAATAGTCTATAAACAAAGCATCAGGCTGTCTTTGAGATTTCACATGAACACCGGTTAAAGTTACTCAGGCTACCGAAGAATACCATAATTCCTCCGTTCAATTAGACCTTAGAACCCAAGCTTCCATCCTTAACAAAAGCCATGTATATCGGCTCACTCAGATCCACTGCTGGCTGTTCCGATTTAACGGGAGAGAGGAGCAAGAGGGGTGATGATCACATTACACAAAACTGAAACTGCATGTCAAAATGACACACTGTTAGCTCACTGAACAAACAGACCGTGTGTACAGGGAGTAAAGGCAAGCTGCCTGAGTACACATCATGTTTTTTACTTCAAAGCACTATGGCAGAACTTTAGTTTGAAGAGGCACCTTAGTCAATATGACTAGGGCTCTTGAAGATTGGTCTTACATTGGTAAACTAAATCAACAGCCTTGCAGGCTAAGTCAACAATGATAATTTGCTGCTACTACTGCTAGCTTTTGGTGAGCTAATCGTATCAGTAGAAAAATAATCAGTTCTCAGTCTATAAAGCATCAAAATGAACCCGTGCTGAGCAGTGATGCACATGCGGAAGTTCGAAAGACTGCAGTTCATCGAGTGGCCACTTGAGGTTGGCTCTAGAAGTGAGTCGATCGCCAAAGACCCCCCATGTTAAAATGGTCAACTTCACAGCAGAATTAAAGATGTTTACAGCCTGGTTTAAAAAACCCTCCATGACAACTCAGGGTTGGGTGATTCTTTTTATAACTCATCCGATTAAATTATATTCAGACTCAAAGTTCTGCATAATTAAGGGCATGGCCACATAGAGTGACAGGTGGCTGTAGCAAAACCAGGGATTTTCTATGGACAAAATACACACGGCGATAAACTGGTAAGAGCAAATTACGTTTAACCATGTATCCAGCTAATTTAAATAGCTCACGTTACTGTATTGTGTCAACAGTTAACTTCATTTAATCTATATGTGGCGCTTTCCTTTGCGGGGTGCAAATGTAAGAAGCTCCTTCCCAAGAACATTTTGCAGATGCACCATTGCTGCGACCGGAGCTTACCGCCGCCCAAGACGATTGTGATTGGTTCAAAGAAATGCAAACAACCAGAACATATTTTTCTTCTATCCAGGAGTGTATGAGTGGAGGGGCCAGACCTTACTTTGCAGCGCTGTGGAGGAAGGTCAAATAGATAGCGGAGATAGCAAAAGGGTAGTAGAATGCCGGTCTAAATAGCTGGCCAATGGCAGGCATATACCCACAGTCTACATTCAGTGAGTCAGACTAGAACAAGATTGTCTTAATGGTTAAATGAAACTAGCATGAAACCATACCATGGCTCAGGTATTGAGGTTAGATGCTTTGTAAATACATCCATACACTCCAATATTTTCCTTTCCCTGATATAAATCACATAAAGATTAAATGCAGAGCAAACATTTGCCCCATCATATTTTCATTTGCAATTTGCAATTTGCCATTTGACAGCTGCTGTTGCAGTCTATGTTTGTTCACCACTGTTCAGCCCATATGGTACTTACTGTGCAGATTAGCTGTAAATATTAGCTAGGATTAGTAATAATGTGTAATAACCATGTGTGTGTAAAGTGTCCCAGTGTATGTGTTTGGGTGACAACTCAGACTCTGACTGATCTCAAAACTTACTTGTCTCAGTACATTCACGAACTGGAGTGGAGCTTCGGGATCTGCGTGACTTTTTTCATTCAAGTGAAACATTTCCAACTCACATGAACATATTTGGGCCTTGGCTCACACTGACTCGAGCAAATTCAAAGCTTTTAGCATCCGTTCATGTCTCGATGTCTTTCATTGGATTTGTGATTTGCAATCACATCCCTTTATAAAAGGTTTCATCAGACTGAAATGTCATGTTTACAATGAAGACACCTTTAGAACTTCACACTTCTTCCGGCTTTGCTACTACATAAACTTAAGATGTTGAACAAATGACCAATATTGTCTTTATTTGGTGCACACTCATTTTACAGATCAGACTTGCTGCCTCAAATCCATTTCTTAAAGCTTGCATTTAGGTAAGTGACCAATCCATTATTGCACATATCCTACGCCATCATGCAGTTACAAAATAAAATACATGCCATTTAATATGAAAGATGTAATATTATTAGTAAAAGGCGGCCTAGGGGAAGCACCATCATACAGCACTCCTGAACTCGGGCTGTACATCTCCGTTTAAGAGGCCTCATAAAGATTTGCCGTGTTTTGTGCTCAAAGCAAGGAGAAAATTGGGTGCCATTGCAACAAATGAATACCACCGTGTCTTGGAGGCAAATGAAAACCCTTCACTCTGAGTGGATCTAAGCAGCCAGGAGTCAGTCTCGGCTCTCCCTGGTGTCACCTCTAGCCTATTAGTCTCTGTAAAGGATGATGAATTAGAGACAGAGGGGGAGGAAAGCCTCAGTTCCGATGTCGAAGATGGGGGTCATAAGAATGATAAAGTGAACAGCGTGAGCGCTTTAATGGGCGACACCAGCAGAGAGGGCGGAAAGAATGAGGAACATGAAATCTTAAAGAGGGGATTTCCATGTTGTTCTCTCACTGGTCTGGAGGCCAATACAAAAACGTGAGTATTTCATTTTCTCAGGTAGGACTTGTGCTATTTCGTTGGCCCAAGTTGACAAGTTGACAGAGACCAAGACAAAGAATTACAGGAGCCATCTATCTTAGACTAGATCAAACATACCGTTCTGCCATTTCACTACTGTATGAAGACACTTAGACATGTATATGAAGAGATGACAAAATATGTGAAAGGTTTCATCTGAAAAAATGTCACAATTATATTACTGGTCAAAATTTGGTGTGTCACATTTAGGTGTTAACATGCATATTTCTTCAGATTGTCATGCAATAAATCCTATTTTTGTAATAGCTTGGCAGAGTCTGCCATCCCCGCACTGAATTCAAATTGTCTACCTTCACAGAAGGAATTCACACATACATGCAAGTAATCCAGTGTTACTGCTGGTAATTTTATCTCACTAATATTAGCCCAAATGTTAATTGTTTCACTTGCTTACAGTCGTGTCAGAGCTGTATTAAGTTACAGCTAATGAAAACTGGACATTTCCTATAAACAATCAAGTGGCAAAACACTGGGTGGCTTTTACTGAAGAGCAGTCACAGGAAACGCAATGTATTTGTCACTGAGGTTAGCGCTAACTGCAATTGTTGGCATGAAATCGGATCGCGGTTGCTCATAGCATGATGGAAAGTAAACAATTATTGACCAACTTCTTTGTTAAAATAACAATAATACTCAATGAAATGAGTTTGTTTGGCTGCACTGTAAACAGATACACCAAACTTCTACTGTATTACAAAGTAGCTGCTCAACGAGTGTTTGCGGTAGTATTAAACCACACTTGCTGCTACCACCAGTAACCATGGATGTCGCCAAATTCAACCACGATTGGAAGTTTGAGGACTATAATTTAAAACCCTCCTATCAAACACTTACTAATAAATATGTAAAACAAAATACTTCATCTTGATGAATCAGTATTTATTTTTTCGAGATTTCAAATGAGTTTTAGTATATTACTGTTTAACTGCAAAGACATTCCTTCAATTTGTGATGGTCTAAAAAGGTTTTGTGGACAGTTATATTACCATACTTATCCTAAATTTTTATCTTGGGAAACGTTTAAGATTGTGTACTTTTGCAGGATGAAATCCCTTTTAATAATATCAATATATTGTGTATTTGGGGTTGGTGATGAAGAGATGGGCATACCTTCAAGGGTCATTACATTAACAACTGATGCTGGCAGATCATTCCAGCCTCGAAAATAAACCTTTTGCCTCCCGAGATGAGATCAATCATATTTTTACTATGTGAGACAGTGAAAACAAATGGCTATCATATAATATTCCGAAAGATGAAACACTTAGTCTGAGCTCTTAATGGGTCTTTGTCTAGCAAAACCTTTCATTTGACATTGACAAACGAGGCACAGTCCTACCTGGAATCACATCTTATGCATACTTCAATGATAATCGCTGGACTGAATGAGGTCATTGTTTCCCCTTATTTACACTGCAGCACTCCTACTTTGCTCCAAGGCCGTATTTGCAAGCACAACAATTAAGAGGCAACTGCAAATTTGTGTGCTTATGTTTTTATACATATATATATATATATATATATATATATATATATATATATATATATATATATATATATATATATGTGCTTATTTTTATATATATATATATATATATATATATATATATATATATATATATATATTTATATATATATAAAGCTGAAATCCATGGTCTTCAAATTAAATTAAAATATCAGCAGGTCAACAGATTGTACATCATAAATTTGCAGCCGTAGCCAATATATTCAAATATTCAAAACAAAGAGGGACTGTCAGTCAGTTTTGATGAATGTTTCAAAGGGCTTTGCCATTTTTCATCTGACAGCTGACATTTGTTTTGCTTTTCAACAGAAAATTCATCAATAACAATTATGTTTTGCTGTTATTATAGGTCATTTATCATTGCCAGCAGTCTGCAATTCTATGAGTGTGCATTTTAGGGTCTTGGGGTAATATTTGCTGTTAATGACACACTCTAAGCTGCGAGCAACTCAAATGGACACTCGGTCATGAAAACAGATGTGCTATAAGTGACACATCCTCTCTGCGAGTGTATTAACCTCTGCTTCTGCTCCTCTGCCATGTGAACTTGCGGTATCCTCTTCCCTGCATGGTTTGCTGACAGCTGAGAAGCTAAGTATTGTGTAATTGCAGGAGCCGCGGCAGCATGCCGTGCAATAATACGCTAAGTGACTATTAATCATTTTGGTGACAAATAACAAAATAAAGGCGATACGTGGGAAGAGACTTGTATTTGATTGATGTTCTGCAGGAAAAGTTCTCTGTAGCCTAATTGCTGATGAGGCATTCTTTTTTTTCGTGTGTGTGTGTGTGTGTGTGTGTGTGTGTGTGTTGTGGTCTATCCTCTTTGTAAATCCACTATTTGAAAAATGTGGTACCAGCTTTGACAATGTAATTGCTTTTATGGAATTAAAACCCATTATTGAAATTTAACAAAGCAATTTAAGCTTCACTCTTTTGTGTGGAACATGTTTATATTCTCTCTTTGAAAACTGTCCAAAGTGTACAGTGGCACCAAAAGACTAGGAATACACCTTGCAGGATCTCCAAAGTTCTCTGAAGAAACATCTGGCTTCTGCAGGCTAGTAGCCACCGGTAAGCCAAGATCTGGTTTTTGGAGAGTGGGAAGGACTTCTGGAGTGCGGCATGCAGGGTTACCAGAGCTCGTAAACCTACGATGGCTTGTTTTTATTTCAACATGTGTTAAAAACAGAATCATTGGGTGTGGCAGCTTTGGAGTTATTGGAAGGAACCGTTGACAAAGCAGATTGCTCAGTGATGAAAATAAAGTGTAATGAATAATGTAACTAATGGCTTCTGCTGTTATAGCCTGAGTAATTGATGAAGTAATGTGATTAAGTTTTCAAAGAGTAATTTATTACATTATCCAAATAACTTGACCGGTAACATAACTTCTTCCGTCCTGCACTTATTCGCTTCTGTCTTCCATTCACTTCAATTTAAGCCTGTTTGACAAAAAAATATACAAATCTATCCATAGGCGGAAATCGCAGGGTCAGGAACCACCCCATCTGAGGGTTGTCCCTCCCTAGAAATATCATTAAAACCAAGCTGTGTATTGTAAATAGTATATACTTCAAATAATTGTGGAAGTAGTAAAACAATATAAAAGCAAACGTGGCAAGAAAATGCGTTTTAGGTTTAGAAATGTTTTGAGTCACCCCCTCCCTCGTCTTACAGTTGTTTGGTCAACTGTTTGGTTTTCTCCCTTTACTTTAACAGTACCTGTCGGTACCATGGTCGGTACACGATCCGTTCTGCCTGTACCAAAGAATTTCTTTGACAGTACACAGAAGTCCGGTGGGACTCGTGGGAGAGAACGTATTGCGTCAATAAGTAGGCTGGAAGGCTGTTTTATTCACTTTAACAACATTGGATGAAATTATTCTTTTCTCTAATACAGGTGATGCTGAGTCATTATTTAATTAGTCATGATATATTTTTCCACAAGTTCACTATGTTAGAAGTTATAAAGTTACTTAGCTTGTTTGGTAGCTTGATGGATAATTAATTAGCTAGCTTGCTAATTCCACCCACTGTGCTTTCATGCTACATGCTGTGACAGGGGTGTGTTCAACTTTACCAACTTAGTGGCCTGCCAGCTGGCTGGCTGACTAGTTAGTTAGCTTGCTCGCTAGGAGGCTCAGTTCTCAGTTCAGCATCATCTGTATTAGAGAAAAGTATCACTTTATCAGATGTTTAAAGTTAGAAAATAGCTTTGCCAGCCTACTTACATGGAGTTCCATAACTAACGTTACACATATCCTATACAAGTACAATTGTGGCTGTATTATTATTGACACCGTCAGACACCGCCTACCAAGAGCCTGAGTCTGTCCGAGGTTTCTCCCTTAAAGGAATTTTTTCTCACCACCGAGGTTACTCCCTAAAAGGGAGTTTTTCCTCGCCACTAAATGCTTGCTCTTGGGGCAATTATTGGAATTGTTGGGTCTTTGTATATCATAGAGTGTGGTCTAGATCTGTAAAGTGTCCTGAGATAACTCTTGTTATGATTTAGTACTATAAATAAAATTTAATTGAATTGAATTATTTGTGTCCCCTTCAATAATTGCCGTTAAGAATTTCTTTTTCTTTTTTCTTAAGAGCAATATGGAATTGCCCTTAAAAAATTGTACACCCATGTTTCTATTGTTTTGGTTCTACCTCCTAGCCGACTCAGGCAGAGGCACATGTCAGCTTTAACTTTGCCCTGCAAATTCACGCTGTTGGCTGATAGAGCCACAATGATCTGTCGAGTTTTTAAATGGAGAAGTCATAATTGTGGCGCCGGGTTATCACCTTACCAGATTGCAAACTGCAGCATTGCTTTTATACACCATTTACAGTTTGTGATCAATCTGCTCAGTATTTCATCTCTGCAATTAGTTCAAATCACTTCACTTAAGAATATTAGTCCCGTGAGATGAGGGCTTATGTGTATGAACGGTGATGCAGAGACAGATCATCTCTGCTCCTTAAATCTCCCCTGGATAAATAAGGCTTGAGAAGAAAGTGGCTCACGGTAGACGACCGAATTGCTTTTGTTGTGTAACACACACACGTCTGTCATCCAGAACTCTCTCCTCCTCCATCCTGTACGTTCTCCATCACTGGGTGATTAGGACTCAGGGATGATGGATGGGGCAGAGAGGAGCTCTTCCTCTATGCTTCTTCTCAAGCCTGTATGTCACAAACATGCTCCCCAGCGGCCATCAATCTGGTATCACGGCCTCTCAAACCTGCGTCCAATAAAGCGACGGCACTTCAGACTAAAGGAGAAATAAGAAGCATGAGAGAGAGAGAGAAACAGGGAGCCAGAGAGGGAATCAGAGGGAGAAAGGGAAAACAAGCTGACATCAAATGTACCTTAGAGGGTCGTCAAGAGGAAGCACTGAGCGAGTGGCGTCCCGGTATGAGCGCCTACAGACGGGAAGTGAGCGCCAGGCGGGGAGCGTCTGCGAGAAGAGGATGAGCTAATGCAAGGGGGGAGGAGAGAATCGCCTTTTCCTCCTCTTGAGTCGACTTGATTTATGTGACAACTTTAAAAACATTAGGCACAAATAAAATCTCTGAGGATCATTTTGGTAGTAAATCAAAGACTTATTACTCTGATCCACATGATGTCAAAATGGAAAGGAAGCATTTTGTGAAACACGTAGTAATGATGTGAGGCTACACGGATATGAAGATCGAGTAGATTCATTATCAGAACACATAAGTGCATCAGCATTTACAACCTGATACCAGTGAAAATGTTGAGTGAAGAGGCGTTCAGGTGATCTAGAGAGTTTGAAGACCTTTGAGTCAAGCTTTAATGTTTTTTTTTTAATTTATTTCTCACTCAAGCTCAAACTTAAAGTCAAGCATAATTTGAAGTGTCAATATCTTAATATTTTGTCAACCAAGGACCTCAGCTTTCTTCATTGAAGAGATCACCATTGTTTATTTTGCAATCCATTGGCTTCTATTCATTTCTCCAAATGCAGTCAGATGTATCAGAAATCTTATCAGTAGACTTTTCAAACATGCTTGTGTTTTTTAATCCATCATAGTAAACATGAAGTTAGCATAAATTGTGTCAATGTTGCATTATCATTAGGTGGTAATGCAGTTTAAGAGCAGAATGATTTGATTAGAAACATCTGCACGGCATTACCTCATACTGATAATGTAACAGGCAAAAATGAAGGGTGACTTGATGCTCACTGTGATGGATTACACAATTTAGGCAAGCTTTGATAGTTTTATACCAAAGAGAAATCAATGGAAATCAATGGAGGGCATGGAACAACAGCAAAAACACATGCAGATTTCTAAAACACAGCAACATGGATTGCAAAATGGTGAGCTGTGGTGTAAAGTATATACTGTATGATTTGTTTTGAATGGGCTCAAACATGCAGAATCCTTGATAAAATCGTCAACATCTAAAGATCAACTACTAAACCCCATAGTCATTGTTTCATATCAAATGCGATGTGTTGTACAGAGCCAAAACCACTGTCTAAATTCTGAATTGTAACTACAATTTCTCTTGTTTCCCCAAATCAGAATTGTGACTTCAGATATATTGATTTATTGACTCTTCTTCAAACCTTTTTGTTGCTTAATTCCATGGAACCAAAACGCAACAGGGGAGAGACTAGTGACAGTTTGACTGGCAGCAATGTCATTAATGCCCCTATGGCAACTGTCATGGACATTACTGTCACATCCTCTCAGCCTGAAGACACTGTATTTAATTGAACTGTCATCTTTAGGTCAAAGTAATACCGTTCCAAATGGCAGGACACTGACTAAGATCCCCTCTGACAGCAATTACAAACAAATCCAGCTCCACATCAGTTACATCGCTGATCTCTCCCATATCAGATTGATTGTCCCATATCAATCAAACTGTCATTTGTAAGAAGACGTTAACATGATGAATGGTCGGATGGTGAAGTAATAATTCACATTTTTTCAAATGGATAAATGATGATTTTCATCTCTACTATTGACTGACATAAAACAACAGTTATTCAAACTGTTCTTTTCTATTTCTTGTCACAAAAACTCCATGACAGATAGGAAACATCTTTGCATTTTACATTCCCAGTGGCAGAAACATCCGTTTATTTGGAATAAGAAGGAAAACGGATTAGCTATTTTAGCATTAGCAACAATAGCTTCTTTAGTTATACAGGCAAAGAAAAGCTCCACAAGGAGAGTATTCATCAGAACAACAAAAAGGCATCAAAGTGCAAATTAAATTTTGGGAAGCACCCACGTCTTGGGATTACCAAAGAATCCACAACCTAAAAAAATCTCAAATTACAAATCATTTAGAACCTGCACTTTTCATATCAAACCATAGCACACCCACACCGTTGACTAATTGAGTATTAATTCAGTAGATTGATTTAACACCTCTCCTGATGCCAGACGGCAGTGACAATAGCTAATACCCAAAGTGTTGGTGGAGTTGGATGGGCTTCAGTAATTGATGGTCGGATGTGTTTTTTCACTGATAATGTGTCTTTGCTGTCATGGGGTTGCTGCTTTCCTTCCTCTCGCTCCGTCAGAGCCCTTACTGTCAAAACAGCATATGTGGCTCCCCAATGAAGATGGATGAGTCTCCGTCGGGTGGATACTGAGGGATGCAGAGGAGAAGAGGGGAGGGTGGCCAAGATGGAGGGTGAATGCAAAAAAGAAAGACAGAGACCAAATGGAGGTGGTGAAGGAGAGGCAGCAAAAGGAAAAGATAAAGACAGACAGAGGGAGGGACAGGAAAGACTAACGGGAGAGGGAAGGAGAGAGTGAGAGAACAAGGTAGGGAGACACAAGAAAGAGATGGAAGAGGTTGGGGCACATATTGAGGTGTTTCCTATTTAGCCTGAGTATTCACTATGATGTGTTTCCTTTGTGGGCGCTTTGGCCTTGGACCAAAACCAAAGAATGAGAACTTTTATTGTCATAGTCTCCCTATTCACAGGGAACCAAAAAACATCACCTTTCAGCATTTTTCATTTAAAGATAATACATCTGTTTTGCATCTCGTTTTAATTTATGTTATTTCAGTGATATCAAGGCACATGCGAATTTATTACATGTGGCAAACTTCACATATGATGAATTCACATGAAATACCATATTTCTCATGTGAAATTCCACAAAAGGGACTAGTGTTTATTTTTTTTCTTTCTTGGAAGTGCCATGATTCCTAAACAAGATGTCGCCAAAATATTAATTAGTTAAAGGCAGGAAACAAAAAAAGTATTCAATAGTATTTCATAACAACACAAAACTGCTTTTGATATTCATCATATCTTTATTTCTTTAGCAAAATAGAAGGAAAAAAACTATCCAAACAGAACAGCAACCGAATGTGAAACAAATGTCATTTATGCTATTAACAGATTGAAAATTAAGGATGTTAGGATCCTAAAAGTCATAACAAACTACTTTCACGTTACAAAATACCATTTTTGAAAGTCCACAGAGGTATTTTCTATATGATGCTGTACATGTATATCAAAATAACTGCAACATAACAGGAAACTCCCATAGTCTTTATGAGAGTATGGCCTTAAAACTGCAGCACAAAGACACACATATACACACTCTCACTCCCTGACATAAAGCTGCTTCCCTTGCTGCACCATCCATTAGCGTTGACCTTTGACCTGACCAGTTGTGATCATATGATTGTGCAACACAGAGGTCACGCTGGCTTGTCAAAACACCAGTGCTGATGCGTGACAATGTGATAACCTACGTGCCAATCTGTTTGAGGTGATGTTTCTGACTCCCTCACTCCTTCCATGGCTCTTAGTGACTGACAAACAAGGAGGGAGGGAGCGTTTGCATACCATCAGAGAGTCTGTGATTATAAAAAAAACATGGTAATTCATAAAACAACTATTTAAATGGTTCTGAAGCATTTATAATGCATCATTTTGTTATGGGATTTATGGGACTGTCAACTAGCATTTTTAATGTGTTTATTGTTTTCTGCACCAGTTCATTTTTATGAAGCATTGGACAACATATGATTTATAAATACACTGTGTCTAATTATCATTCACAGAAGCATGTCACAGAAGGTGTGCATATATCTTCTTTAACGTATGAATGTGTGGAACATTCTCACAGTTTTGAGCACATCTATTGCATAGGCGGAGTTTGACATTCGAGCCAGGGGGGGCAAAAAAAAACCTCATTGTAGCAACTGAGACCTGGGGAACACAGCACGATCACATATGGACAAAACAAACATGCTAAATAAACATAGTTTAATTTTTTAAGCAGATTTGAATTTACATTGTAACAATTTAAAACCTCGAGCTTAATTTAGTTAAAAAAAGAAGTCCATAACGCATATAATTCTTGAGCGACACGGCAGGCACAGACACAGCCGCTCTGCTGCTGCGCAGGCTGTACGCTTTTCTGTTCACAACGCTGCCTGTTCTGCTTAACGTGAATAGGCTTAACGTGGTTTAATGTACCTCAACAACGATCACCAAATGTATCATGGCCATATCTTGAAATGAACACTTATGCCTGTCAAAAGAACTTGACAGGCTATGGCGAGGAAAAAGCTTGTACCTAAACAATGATTACCAAATTTCTCTCATTGCTCCTCATAACCACTGAAAACTGTCAAAAAAATCTAACCAGAAATGTGGTGATGATTGATCGTTGTTTAGGTATATTAAACCACATTAAGCTTTTCATGTTAGGGCTTATAAAGCCCATGAGAACCGTTGGGAGTCAACCAACAGCTGCTCCGCTGCCCTGCTGAAAATGTGAAGCAGAAACGCTAAATGTCAGATAACGTCCATAATACTTGGACTTTGGGTTCTATTTTTTGACAGTTTTCCGTGGTTATGAGGAGCAATTAGAGAGAAATTTGGTAATCATTGGTCATTGTTTACGTACATTAAACCTGACCTGCGCAAAAGAGAAAAAAACATATGCGTCATTGTACCCATCACTTCTGGAAATGTACCTCCGAATGAGTCTCTGTCCGCAGCACATTTCAAACCAAACTGACGCCCGTGGGCACGGCTGTGTTGGAGCACAATAGACAGACGGTAGCAGAATGCCCCGACACTTAAATTCAACTAACATGTAGGTTAACAGTGAACAATCAGTGTTGGACCTCCAGTCTGTTGAGATGCCTCTCCAAACGCAGAAACCAAGCGCAATCGCACCATAAAACGTTAAAACACGTTAAGAAAAAAGATCAGTATTTTGCCGTAATCCAATGACATGAAAACAAGTCATCCACAGCGATCAGTAGATTCACAGAGTCACGGTGTATCCAGCAAGGCCTAAACAAGCGTCCCATTCACCAGTCAGCTCCAAACAGGTGAACGAGGTGAACTTCGCCGTTTAAACAAAGTGGAATAAAACGTATCAAAGTCCAAATCTACACAAAACGCGCATTCAATTAGTAAGCTGACAGCAAATTTATATACATGGCATTTAGGCAACCTTTATTGTAACGTTGGCACGGTAAGATGTCCCAACCAGTGCCCTGAAAAAATATTTTTACTAAAGCAGTATATGAAATCAGATGCATTACTTATCCCCATTTAGTTGTTTTGTGTTTTTAAAATATTTATAAAATATCTGGTTATGTCAGAAGTAATTATTCCACTCATTTTTGAAACAATGCAATTACCCGTTTCAGCTACCAGGGGGGGCAGTGCCCCCCCCCCCCCAAACTCCGCGCATGATCTATTGTCCATTTGTATTCTCATTAACTTCAAAATATAGGACAAAACAGAGGATTTGGAAAGAAGTACTTTACTTAGCCACATTTTAATTAAAACTAGTGTTGAAAATTGCTGTTAGAGTACACTGAAACTGACATACCAGAAAATGCAGTCTGCAAAGGAGCTAACTACAAACTTTGTACATCCACTTGCCAAGCGTACAGGGAGTGAGAGCTTCCCACTCAAGGTTTTGGGCATCACATTAGAATTGAAGTAATCTGTAGTATGACCTTTGTTGACTCCTATTGGAGACCAGTAGGAATTGCACCACCACTGAGTGTTTTCCCTCCTATACATGCTCTGCCGCTGCCCATCTCTTATTTCTCTCTTAACCATAGTCTAAAAGTCACACGCTGAAATGAAGTAATTCAAGTGAGCAAGCAGTCTTGTAAAAGAGATATTTAGCAAGTATGTAATATATCAAACTGGAAAACACTTTAATCGTATCATAAAATGAAAATGTGTTTTTTTTTTGGCTTGAGAACAAAGCTTTTAAAGCATTTGTAGCTCAAATGTACCGTAGAACCATCCTCCATCAATGAGCAACTGACATTGTGAGAGAGAGTGTGGTGATGGTGGTGTCGTGAAGCCTTGTGAATGTGGAGTTTTCATAACTCAAATGGACAGAAAGTTGAGAAATCTCTGCACACGCATTCATTAAGTATTTGGGACCCCCTCGAAAACGAGATGATACATCTCAAGGGGTTTATCGTATAAACAAATTTGAATATATATATATATATATATATATATATATATATATATATACGGTCAACAACCCTATCAAAGTCATCTGCATATGCGGCATTATCATTTTCGTTGTTCCAAATCCAAATACATAAAGTCCCTCTAACTGTCGAAGAGTGTACAGTAAGTGATCTGCCATTGGACCAGAGCATGTGTTGTTTACCTTGTCAGCCATGAAGGACAACAGGATTTGTTTGTGTACCAGCCGTGGTTATTCAGGTAGCATATTAGTTGGAGGAGATTGGAAGCAGGGAATATTCCCTGACACTAATGAATATCAGTTTTATTAGGATATGATTGCGGCCATCAAAAAGGTTATTGCTTTCATAACATTGTATATTAAAAACAATTTAATCTCATCCTTGTAAACAGTAATTCAATCTCTTTAAAGCTGCATCTCATGTGATTGATAGCAAACGCATAAGTATATCATCCATACGATGTCAGCGGGGGACAACTGCCTTATTTCAAGACACTGTCAATTTGTTCAAGAGGAGTCTTTTGACAAGTGTAACAGTGAAAGGGAGCTTCCCTTATACATTTCTGTTCTTGCAATGAAACAAATAATGGGAAAATAAATTTAAGGTATGAAATAGTAATACGAAATATCAGGATTCATATTTTCAAACATAGAGGTCAACGATACCAGCGGGAAAAAAACAAGGCACGTGAGGTCATACACACGCTCAACACAGGGTTTGATGGAGTGTAATGATTCTTGAGATGATTAGAAAATGGATGTTGACCTCAGTTGTCCTCGTTGTGGCCCCCACCATTGATCACTGCACCTTCTTCCACTGCTGGCATTAAAGAACTCTCATGGTAAGAGTTTTATCATTGCAACTGTGTCCCAATTTGACCAGAAACAAGAGAGAAGAAAGAGATTAAGAGAAGTAGAGAATGAGAGAGAAAGAGAGAGAGACAGAGAGAGAGAGAAGCTTTTAAAAGGATTTTGTCGGTTATTGACTGGTTGCACTCTTCAGCTAATAGCCATTTAAAGATTATGGGCCTGCTGGTGGAAATCAAGGCCTCCATTGTTTGCCTTATTGCATTCTGGCAGATGGGGGCTGACACAACAACACGCAGCATCCCTCCGGGCACGCTCGCCAAGCACCGACCCTCCATCAGCAGATCTCCTATTGAACTGGCCCTAATAACTGGCCATGAATTATTAATCCACGTACCATATTGAAGACAGAGAGGGAAGAGGAAAAAACAAGAGAGGATTGTGGGCCGGTTGCAGTGAGTGTGATTGGCGTACAGGTGCCAGTCGAAGGAAAGAAGGTCCGTTCAAAAGAGTCCCAGGGCGGCCATTTCTCGGAACGGGGAGGACATTCCGATAACTGGCGCAGGAAGATAAAATATATATTCATTAAATGTCAGATTGCTGATGAAATGGGTCCGATCCATTAGTGGGTAGCGGAGCGGCCGGTTAATGTTTCCCGGTTGCTCTTGGGTTGGGTGGCTTTTAGTGTTGCTCTGGGTTGCTGCTGGAAACAGGATCAGTTGATCTGGGGGAAAAAAAAGTTTGCAACAGTAAGAGCAGGTGTTGTTCAAAATAAAAAGGAAACGCTTTGGAAATCTGAGTCAAATGCACCTGTTGGTGAAACCCAGTAACGTTGCTGTGTTTCAAGTCAAGTGAACCTGATCGCTGATTTGCAGTTTATCTGTCTTCTCTCCTCCGGTCAGGTGATTTATTTGCATGGATTGATTGCTTACTTTGGCGAGACTAACTTCTCTTTTCTTAAGCTGCCACATAAAGTGTTTTGATTCAAAGGACAGTTCAGATCGGGAGAAAAATTCTCCCTATTAAACTTTATGTATGGCTATTTATGGAAAACAACAGCCCCTCATGTGATTTTTTAAGGTAAAAATCTGTCTTTGGTGTTTTTTGCCCCCAACGTCTCCTTCCAGGCAGCGCAGCAATGGCTATGTTTAGGATTAAGGTTAGGGTTAGCTGCCTGGAAGGCACCATTGGAGGCAAAAAACACGACCGAGCGTAAAATAATCATTAGGATGCATGTGGACCTAGAAGTTAAATATGCCAAAAAGCAGTCAACATGAGGTTTGATGGAGAGTAACGATATCTGAGATTATTAGAAAATGGATATTGACCTCACTTGTCAACACATGTTATCATGATAAGAGTTTTATCGTTGCTGTGTCCCAATTTGACCCAACTGGTAGTAACTTGTTAATACTAACTTATTTTAAAAAACATAGCGTAAACATAACAGTTTGCAGATACTGTTTGGCCTGAGGCCTTTTGGCAATACTCTTTGGCAATATTTACCCAAGAAGAGGTGCCAAGAAAGTGACATGTCAGAACAAGTCAAATCAACTGTGTTCAAAAATATATATGGATTGTAATATGAACCACACTGACAAAGCCTTCTGTACAGACCTATTTGATCTTTATGTTGACTTACAAAAGTCCTTAGATTAGTGTTTAAAGAGTTCATCAAATGACAAATAGTGTCAAGGCTTTCTGTGTAGCTCCGTGGCAGTTTTTTTTTGAGATATCAAAGAACCTTATCAGCAATCCCAGCAAAAAATATATAATTAATAAAATATATCATGTTATCATATGTACAACTGCTTAACATTTGGAGTTTTTCCATCTGTTTCTCCAAGTGTGTCAGCTGCAACATCCCAGTGAAATAAAAAGCCTTTGGCAGGGCTGTTCTCACTTCCCGTTGATTCAAAATGAAGTCTACCCAGTGCCTGATGAATTGAATTTCCTGTGTCAAAAGCCTGCGATTTCAAAGAAAATAATGAACAACGCCCGAAGAATCCCCTTTCAGATTTCATTACGAGGGAGAGGTTCTAATTGCGAGGAAATTAAATTTCCATGGCTTTCCCTTTCACCGAGTTACTCGGCTGCCGCCGATGATGTGGTGAGGTTTGTTTCAGTTTGACGCTTTGTATCGTTTTAAAAGCCAATCATCTACTGTTAACCAAAACCACAGCTGGAATAATACAATCAGCTCAAACAGGAGATTAATGTGTCGTTGTTTAGCTGCTGTCGGTGGACGATGAAAGCTGCTGCTGCAGGTTCACAAACATCAAAGAGACACACAAATGAGTCTTCCCTCATCTTTCTGCCTGAACGCTGCTACTTGGATGAGTGCCCCCTTTTCATCAGATGCACAGACATCAAACTGCAATAAGCACCTGAAAGAGAGCCAAGAGTAAAGACAAATAGATTTGGCTCGCTTCTAGTGCAACTGCCTTGTTGTTGAGGCAGTTGAGGAAATGTAAACTTTTAACAGCATGTCATTTTTTGTAAATGTTGCTGAAGTATGAATGTGACTTACCAATATAGAATATGTTAACAGCATGTTGTGAGTTCATAAAATGAACCTGAAAGATGTATGATGCTTTGTTTGCTTTTTGTTTAGACCATAACAGCTGTTACCGCTGAGGTGCAAAACAAATTAAATGTGTCATTTCCTGTATGGGTTTTCCACGGGAAATACCTACCTGATTCAGCAAATGTAAAATTGTATGACTTGTGTTATATTAGTCAGCAACAGAGATGAGCTAAGTGGACCTTTATTTAGACAAAATGTTGCTACTGTCACAGTAAGAGTGTCAGCTTAATGCAAAATGTAAGAAATTCTTTACGGCAGAAGAGAGCGAGATCCAACTTTTGACCAAATGTTTTCTTGTTGCTTCTTCATCCTCCTCTGTGTTATGATTTACTTCCCTGTTTCCTTAGGTCTCTGCTGCAAACGCTCTCTTTCTCTCTCTCTTTAGGCATTATTTAGTAGTGAATATAATGTCATTTACTTGATGTAAAATGAATAGTAAGTTGTAACCTTTTTACTTCATATGTTTTTTATGCAAGGTTGAGTTTATCTAGGCTGTAAAGAATGTTTGGATTTAAAAAGAGCCCTTGATTGTATCGTCAAAAAGTTTTTCCCTTCGATAATAGGACATTTTAGATGTTTTCATGGCAGACATCACGTTATTCAAGTAGGTATCAATATTATTTATGTATTAAAACATTGCATTTTTGAAAAGAAAATGCTAAATGTTCTTTTATATTGTGTCTGTCATTGTACACTTGTAACAGTCAATAAAGCTCAAATAAGACAAACTAAGCAACTGTTCTCAAACTGGTCTAAGCAACTGTTGAATACCTCATTGAATATTCACCACAAGAACATACAAAGTGTACTTTTGACTGGATTACAAAGGTAGGGCAAATAAATCATCCACACAAAAAAGCGGAAGACCTGAAATGAGCTTAATCGTGTGCCATGACACAATTATATGGGTGAGCACACTGTGTGTGTGTGTGTGTGTGTGTGTGTGTGTGTGTGTGTGTGTGTGTGTGTGTGTGTGTGTGTGTGTGTGTGTAAAGAGAAAGAGAGAAGGAAAACGCCTGCAGGCAGAGAATGAATAGGACGTGGAAATGGGGAGGGGGTAGCAAACACAGAGCAGGTCAAAATGAACACCATCTGGGTACATGAAAGGGAGGTGTGGTGGGGGGGACAAAACAAAAGCACCAGTGCTGCCAGCATGTAGCCAGCGACGCCACAATACCACCACCTTCAACGTTGTAAACCCCCCAATCAGGTGGAAGAGGAGTAGTGGAGCTCGTCATCACTCATGCAGACCCTCCCCCCCTCTTCTCTTATCCCCCTGTGTGTTCAGATCATTGCCAAAGGAGCCACAGGCCACTTGCAGGCTGACTGTCAGCTCCTCTAATGGGCCTGGCTGTTTATTTTGTACCGCTTGGAAGTGGATTAGCTGGAGGTAATTATGGTTAATGATCTGCCCGCCTCACCCCGCTGATCTGTAGTCACCCGTTTGCTTGGCTAGTAGCAGCGTATAGCCACCGGCACCATTAATATGGGATAATGTTACCTATTAGAGCTACAAAAGAGAAAGTGGAGATGAAGATTTGTCAGATGGATCAGAGTGTGAAGGGCTTCAAAGCGAAATGACATGGATCCATTTTGGAGTGAAAGCGATGTTCACTGAGGTTCAAAGACCTTTTCAAATTACAATTTGATTACGTCCCCTGACATGTTGTTGTTTTCTAAGGAAAGGGCCTCAGAGCAAACACTATTAACTTTTTTGTGATTAACTTTGGATATTCCACAATGGGATTTAGTTTGAAAGCAGCATTCATTTTGTAGCCTCTGTTTGTCACAGTTTCAAGTGTTAGATGTCTCAATTCAGACTGGGTTTGAATATTGAAGAGCCAAAACATTTGCTGAGATGAATCTATTTTTGACTTTTGATGGCATTTACTTAAGGTTTCAGGATGACTAAACTGTGTCTGTCATTTGTCCGTCAGTGGGATGTGTTTGCTTAGTTTCAGTGGACATGAATTCAGATAGTCACACGTTGATATTCTGTGTATTTGGAAGTGAAACTGAGCCACGCTTCTCTTTCTGTCTATACCCCAAGGCCAACGCAACTTCATGTTCTCACTCATGGTTGTCAGAGATCAGGCTTGCACCCATTTTATGCCCCAGGAATATCAACACCATCGCCAATCATCCAAGTTGAATCTGTCTCCTCTATTATACTCCATTATACAACTCTGCATTTACAAGGATCACCAAAAAAAAATCAAGTATATGGGCTGTCCTGTGAAAACCATTTACTGTGTCGCCGAAATAACAACTTTTCCTGAGCTAAGAAAAAAAAACAGCTTTTTTGAGCTTTGTGACATTGCATTTCTCCGGTAATCCAATGTTCATTTATCTTAAGAATTAGATGAAACTATGCGTCGCCTCTTTTCTCAGGCTTACATATTAAGTATCTAGATACTTAATCAAGATTGTACCAAAATTAAGGAGAGGGAGGGAATGTTTCTACCCATTTCTATGGCAGGCCAGAGAGTGCATGCATGTAATTTTGTTTCTTATTTTCTCATGGTCACAACATTATTTTGTAAGATCATAAAGAAATAACTTTCACAAGAGAAAATAAATACAAAAATATATATACTATTACCTTTTGAAACTCATACACTCACACCCACTAAGGCCTTTCATCAATTGACAGTAAGAGAGTGATATACTGTTATTGGTACTGTATTTACACTGAGATTTCCAAAATAATAATAGGTTATCAAAAAGACACATTTGTGCTACTTCGTTTTTTACGTTATCAGGCTTCATTTGTTACACGCCTACTATTTGCGCTGTAAAGGCTTCTGATCACATGGTGATGTCACGCGCATAATAAAGCCTAATAACTTAAAAAACATAGTAGCACAAATGTTTTTTTAACAGCACAAATCAGCATAAACGTAGCACAAACGATTGAGACCATTTTGGGGAGATTTGGACATTAATGGGGGGCTGGGTGACGTCACTGGCCAGAAAATGTAAAGTTTAATTACTTAAAACCCTTAACAGCACAAACGATCATTTTTATGGCACAAACTGGCACAAACGTAGCACAAACGAATAGCAGTGTTTTTAATCATTTTTGGATGACATGGGGGGCCAGCTTCACGCAGGTGGTAAACAACTTTCACCACAAACAGGTGCTATTTCCTTTAAGTTGGCACTGTTTGTAATATTTGGCATTTGACACTGAAGCTAACTCGTTGATAAGGAAGTTGAACAGGATCTCTAAACTATTTTGAATCATGTTAAATGGATTTGGTGCTTAATGTTAAAGAGTCAAACCAAAGTGGCATTTCATTAAAAACCCAAATAATTTTGTAATTTATTTTGGTTCTCATGACAATAATAATCTAATAAATAGCAATAAAATCAAGTCATAACAGATAAATACAGGTTTGAGCTAATAATGACATATGGTCACTAGGGCATAAGAGGCATTTTTTAACCTTCATTTTAAAACAGATGTTACAAGTAAAATGATATCAGGAAATGTTCCTCACTTATGGTCAATGTAATTCATGGTCATCCTTAACACTTTTATCTCATACTGCAGCATTATGTTTTATGGGAACTTGAGACTCTCCTTTAAAATGAGACATGCACATACACACACACACACACACACACACACACACACACACACACACACACACATATATACTGTATATATACACATACATATAAACCGTCCGTCAAGTAAACCAGCTGAGAGTGACATCAAAAATGACGTCTTGTGCAGCCCACGTTTTTTCACATTCATCCATCTTGAAAATGTACCAGTAATAGCAACAAAGTGGTTTTTCCCCTCAAAATGAAGTTTTACTTAATCAAATCAAGGGTCAGAGAAACATATCTTCTCGTGAAAAGGACAGGACACATCAGGGTTAAACCGATTACGTCCTGTTAAACAGGCATTTTAGAGTCTCCATCTCAGACACATTTTCCTGCCTTTTCCAGTAATTTTTGAAAGCCTTCAAGCTGTAATAAAATATCACTTTTTGTGCATTTGTGCATTAAACACTCTTGGTCTCATTGCATTTTCATCATTTTTTCTAATGATAATCACATTTCCCCCGAACCCTCCCCCCTGGTGTATTCCCATCTCCCCTTTTAAAGCACTTTGCTCCTGTTTCAGTGAAGATGACACTGACTCTGGGTGAGGGAGGGGAGGGTGCAGGAGGCTTTGGCTAACAGTTCCAAATGGAAAGCTTTAGCTGGGGCCTCGTTCTGCAGGTTACGTGGCGTCACGTCTCATTTTTGACTGAGCTGGAGAACAGCCCCCACTACAACCACCTCCCTCTCAGGGACCCTCGTAAAGTGCTCTGATGCTTCATAATGCAGATCATTACCCAGAATGCTGTGGAAGACCCCAAGTCCCCACTTAGATGTGGAGCCTCCCAGAGCCCCTGCCGTGTTATGTATCCCTGCAGATCCCCTGCAGACACTCTGATTGTCCATTCCTGCCCGCCGTCGCCTTGCCAGCAGCAGGGTTTATTGACACTAAGTTGCCCCCACAAGGCGGTGTTAATACTAACGACAAAGACGTTTTGTTTCCTCTGTGTCAACCTGAAGGTGCTTACAAGCCGGAGGTTATTGAAACATGAAGCCATAAAGCTAACAGATATATGACTTGAGATGTGATTGCACCAGGTGACCATCGATGAGTGCAATCAAGTCATAGGCAATGATTTAGAAATGAGAACAAGGAGCTTTGAAGCAGGCAGAGAGGGAAAGGCCTTATGAAGCTCCCGGCTGATGCAGACAGCAGGGCTGAGGTGATTGGACTGTCAGAGCTTACAGAAGCAGAACACAGTATCTGCTTTGACTCTTTTTATCTGATGTGTTGGTCTTGTCCCGGTCTTGAACCAAGTTTGTCTTCGATTTGTTGCCTATTTACTTTTGCATTTATTTTTTATTTTTATTTTTTTTTCAAAACAATGCGCATTCCACCAGCAACAAAAGTCCTTTGGAGCTTCCCACTGCATGTGGTATGTAGACATTTGGAAGTGGTCAGGGTAGCATTGTTTGTCATTTTTGAGTTAGTCCAAAGTTCCCAAAAAGCCTGTGCGTGTCAAGCAATGGCCCTCGGGAACTCATGAAATCCTGTGATAACCACATCACATCTAAGAATCACAATGTTAGACAGTAGCCTAATATACGTCAAGTGAAAGCAGTTATAACATCTAAATATGATACTGAACTATATGGAGCCCAGAAGTAACACTTGATCTGAATCGTCAGAAACCTGAATGTTTCTGGAAGGTATGTCTAGAAGATATCAGATATTTTTGAGGCTACAATTATCTGGGCCTCTATCATGAGTATTCACGCTGTCCTCAAGCAATCATTTATTCATCCACACAATTAGAAACAACACAGCCGCTGCTTTATTAACTCTTTCCCTACCTGGCCACTGTTGAGCGAGCACAAAGAGGGCTTCAGGTGTTGAGAGAAAGAGAGAGAGAGAGAGAGAGAGAGAGAGAGAGAGCGCGCGAGAGAGAGAGAGGAGCGGATTTAATGAAAGCTCTGGCATCTGTATCTGATTCATCTTGTCAATGTTGCACCATCTCTGCCCCAAACCAAACCCCCAGCATGCCTTGCCAGCCACTTTAATTACTTTTCCTTTTTGCTTGGAATGGCGACCCGCAAAATTGACAGACAGGTGCAGTGATCCTGATTAATTAAAATAATAAAGACCGGGAGAGGACGAGGAGGGGGAATATCAATGTGTGGACAACTTCTCTTGATGGGCAAGCAGTGAGGGGACGTCAGACTGGGGCGGGAACATTGATTTACTTTGTGACAACAGGGTGGCCTTCGGGCTTGACAGGGCTATATGGAAGAACGTTTGAGAGTAGGGGGCGGACTCAGGGAGGTGGGGACCCATTCACATCCTCGGGGCCTCAGTTCAGCTCCCAGTGTGGGGACACGAAACCCCTTGGTGCCTCTGCAGCTGCAGTGTCCCACTCTGAAAATCCTGGTGCCATCACACCTATCAACATGAGATGGAGTTAATAAAAGCCACCTCCTGGGATTCATCAGCTCTAATAGCCATATATTATTTCACCAGACAAAGGAAACATCTTTTAGAATGACAGGCCCTAAGAGAGTGTATGCTTATTGTCCTATCACTTCCCCTTTACATATTGATAATGTTTGTGGATGGTATAGTGGACTCAAGATGGGAAGACTAAAAAAATAAATAAAAATAATGTTAGTTAATGCATACAGTAAGTATGGCTACAAAATTGAATTAGCTTGCATTGCATTTAAGTGATATGTTTGTTTGGAGTTTACATCAAATGAGCTGAAAACATGGTATATATGCATGTAATATTGTCTAAGAATGATTCAAATGTAAGTTATTAAGTAATTTCTCAGATTTTTTTAATAAAATACAAATACCATTTTAAGTATACTCCCTCTTTAAAGGCAAATAACTCCATTTTCAGCCATCACATACTGTAATCACTTTTCTAAGGGTAACAAGTTTAATTCATACAGTACGTCAGAATTTAATCCAGGGCCGGCAAGGGGGACACTCGCAGTAACATCCACCCATATTGTGGGCTGAAACATGAGAAGTGTAAGTTTGTGTGCGTGTGAAAGCTGACCTGCAGTGCCCACATCCTCAAGCTGACACTTTAGAGCTGCTCTGTCTCAGCTGAGCGTGTCAGAACAACAGAGATGTGGAAAAGACCGGCATGTTTACCACCTCTCTGTGAAATCAAATACAAGCTGCTCGCAGCGCCCTGCCTTGTGAAAGCAACAGATTGAGTCACTCACAGCTTCAAAGTTGCTCTGCTACACTGCAGAAATGTGCAGCCCCCTAAAT
The DNA here is from genome assembly GCF_004354835.1 of Perca flavescens. Lineage (NCBI taxonomy): Eukaryota > Metazoa > Chordata > Actinopteri > Perciformes > Percidae > Perca > Perca flavescens. The sequence goes on along the minus strand of NC_041340.1, from coordinate 7,762,542 downwards.
GCCTCTTTGATTTGCTCTCAATGCAGGTTAATGCAGGTATTGGTGTATAGCACTAATGTATTGAAAAAGTCTCTAACACATTTCATCAGTTTGTGTGTGGAATCAAATTGGGATTCTCTACAAACACAATACACCTATAAATTCAAATATACAGTACAGGCCAAAAGTTTGGACACACCTTCTCATTCAATACGTTTTTTTTTATTTATTTTCATGACTATTTACATTGTAGATTCTCACAGTTTTGATGCCTTCAGTGAGAATCTACAATGTAAATAGTCATGAAAATAAAGGAAATGCATTGAATGAGAAGGTGTGTCCAAACTTTTGGCCTGTACTGTATATACCATTACCTTTCACAGTTTGGCTCTGTAGTGAACTGGTACAGCATGGTAATTTACCCAAACTCTTTTATTTTCATTATTTTTTTTTATATATTATATTTTTACTTGGGTAAAAAAATAGATTTTAGGACCTTTAATACTATGAAGTAATTTTACATTGTGGTGGTGGAGGATCTGAATACTTCTACCTCCACTGGCCCTTTGGGTAACTGTGTCCACCAAATGGTATTTCTTGTGACAGGTATGCCATTTACGCTGACTGGTGTCTGCACAGCTGAAATCTTTGAAAGAAGTCAGTGTGCCTTGGCAACTGAGAGCATTATGCGCCACCTTATGGACAAATGATGCTTAGCATGTTCAGTGATGCCACTCACAGTCACTCATGTTCACCGAGCTGAGAGCAGCTGTACAGGATCATGATGACTGATGGTAAGCAGTGACTGCTGAAGAATAAATGGATTTTCTTTCTCAGACTAAAAGCCATTTCTTTCGCTTAAATCACTTTATCTTCTTCTCTCACTCAAGACATGTTTCTCATGCTACTTTAACAGGGTGTGTTACACAAGATCCTATACATTAATACATTTTTTAATTTATTGAGGACGCAACATGTATCCAAACATACCTTAACAGTGAAAAGTAGGTATTATGATTATGTGTGTTCTTATTCTGCAGAAGCTGCAACTATAATTTTCTTTTCAGAAAGAAAATGAATTACATGCCCAGAAGTATCACTAAATTAGGTTTTTAATAATCCAATTCCACATTTTATATTCTTTAACAAAGAGATAATACTATATTATCAAAGAGAAGAGATTGATTTTCTCTATGCTTATTAATGCAACAAAAAAATCAAAAGCTCTCAAAGCAGCCGGCTATTTGATATATTCATAATCAACTGTGCTGATGTACTGTGTAGCGGCCTTAAACGGCGATGGATCTGGCAGGAAATGCAACAAATTCAATTGGCTTTCTGCTTCGTGTCTGAAGATTGGCTGCTTTGTTTCCTTTTGATTGGTCAATTAAAAGTGCGCTTACACTTTTGAAGCCTGGGCCCATTACAGAAAGTAATTTCAAGAGCCAAGCTGTTTGCCCTGCGCTGTCTGCTACGAGGAATTCCCTCTCCACTTTGGCAAAGTCAGACTGAGGGAAAGAGAGTTGGTAATATTAGCTCCGTTTTATTGAGAGATCCATTAATCGTAGCTTTCTGCCGCTGACCCTTGACTCCTGCTGACCTCCGGACATCATGTTACCAGCCGGGCAGGGCAGACACAGCTCTCCTAAAAACAAATAACTTTCAGCTCACTGGTTTGTCTCTTCTGGTTTACATTTGTCCAACTTCTCTCATCTGTATTTGTTGTTATTGAAGAGACGTGGCATCGGAACAATGTTTTTTTCTTTCTTAGAAATCTTGATAATTTACTGTACTTTTGATGCTGTTTTTTTAAATACGTTTTAAGGGCCTGGGGGTCAAGGAACTTCACCAAACATAAAAATGGCAATTAATAAATGTTTTCTGTGTTGTTTGAATATATATTGTTTTTTATAATGTCAAAAGAAGTAGGCTTACGTGTATATATAGATAGTTTTCCTGGTTTTCGTTATTGCTGCTCATAATATCATTAAAAATAGTGTTTTTTATATCTCAAGATCTCACATACCATGACACATAAAACACCTAAACAAGAAAAGTCAAACCTGAAAAAGCAGTCTTGATTTGAAAGCTTTTGCTTTATTGTGTCAATGTGTGTTATTATTTTGTTGGTGCCCTAAATATGTACTTTAAAACAAGGAAGTAGTACAGGAATGAATAATGGACACCTTTTTTATCTTCTTGCTGCTTGTGACTTTTTGTAATTATACAATAGATCTTTTACCAAGTTTTGATATCTAAAATGTCGCCACAGCAGCTCTGTGTTGTGTCCATTTCTGTTTTAATTAACATACAGAGGGTGTCAGCAGTCTGAAAGATGACAAATCCTTTTCCAGAGAGCTGCTTGAGAGCATAAAACATTAAGGCAGCACGAGAGCACATGCATTAGGCAATGGAAAAACAACTAGCCAGGTGGGGTGGGGTTATGTACAGTAATATACCCCCATTAAGTATCCTACTTATCTAATGATACCATTAAGTATGCCATGTCTTCAGCAGGAGCGTAGAATTTCATTGAAAAAATCCTGACATGATTGTGAGGATTGTGTGCAAATTGTGCTAATAATATGTGTTGACAATGTGAACCTTTATAGTAGAATATGGGCGCTATTTCATTTCTAGCTCCTTGACAAGCTACTCTCAAAGATGATCGCTGAATACATTTATTGCAGCTTTATGATGGGTCATTTAGGAAGTATCATTCCTCCAGTACTTTAGAGAATCTCTTTATCAGCTGTCGAGCGCCCCACAATAGAAGACTTGTGTAACTTTATATACGCCTTTGTCTGATGGCTACATAAACTGCACTCTACCTGTTTTTCGACAGCCAAGGCCTGGGCCCAGGACGGGCGTTGAAAGCAAATACCTGATTGTATTAGTGTCTCCCCTTTAAGCTGTTGTCACCTAGCTGACCGATTATGGGCAATTACCTGCTCTGTCGGAATCCTAGCCAAATAGATTGAATTCAGATTGATTTTTGCCCAGGAAAGAGGAGGGAATTTAAAGCCTTTTTTAATTGGGTATTTGGTGTGTGCTGATCTGAACACCGTGGCCTTCCCGAGGGATCCTTTATGGGCCAATAATGGCATTGGAGTGGGGGGGTGCTGCAGTCTCGTCTGCCGACTCCCTCCCAAGGCCATAACCCTGCATTTGCTCTGAGTGCTTTTCTATTATGCATTGATAGTTGAGCATCAATCAATAAGAGGGGAAACAGAAAACCCAGCGAAACCAACTTCTTAAGTGTAAAATGCCTCTTAATACCCGAGGCCTTTCAAACAACTTAACCTGGACGCTTTTTACCCCTTCCCTTCCTCCCTCTGCTCTTTGAGGGACACTTACCGGCGCCTGGCGACACAATGTTTTATTTAGGAGGGCTGGAAATGTGCAGCTCTCAGGTGAAAATGTACCGCAACCCTCTGGTTGTACTTTAGCAATACATGACTGTGTGCTGTGTGCTGTGTGTGTGTGTGTGTGTGTGTGTGTGTGTGTGTGTGTGTGTGTGTGTGTGTGTGTGTGTGTGTGTGTGTGTGCAGGCACAAAAACAGATGTGCACAAGCAAAATAGATCATTGCACTCCATTATATATACACGTTTTGTTTTTCTCCTGCTCTAAAAAACCTTTCTGACAACTCATACAACAACAAAGTAAAATAGGCAGTGGCCTTTCATTGACTTGGCTTTTTGATTTTGCAGGACATCAAAAATAACCCTCCTCAAGGTTGATAAGGTCAGCAGAAACCCAGTTGATCATATTATCAATGTAGCATGTCTTGAAATCAAATCCCATAAATGATTTAAAGATGATACTAAAAAGACGGCTTCTTTACATGAACTTTGCAGTTGGTTGAAATGAGGATAAAAAGACAACAGAGTCACCTTTCACATGACCAACAGCACAGTTCCCTAAACTGGGACGATTCCGGGAAGGAAAAGGGTAAGAAACTAGTTTAACCCGCAGATAAGAGGAGCGGTGGGGATCGGAAACCTCACAGTGGAAGAGATAAGAGCGAGACAGTCACAGCAATGGCCAGCCACATAATACACAAGCCCACCTCCAGCCGTCTAAATCTCCCATCAGCACCAGTCCCCACCGGCCCTCCTGTCACCACTAATGCACCTTTTCCTATAGGACGAAGCCCCAGATGCAGTAAGGTTATCTGGGGCTTTGCAGGATTTCTCGGAATTGGCAAGTTCACCTTTCCTTTAGTCCAGATGACAGGAGATGATACAGTTGGGGGTGATCGATTGTTGGTCGCACTGCACATCTTCGTTCGACATCTTCGATCTTCATCAACTGTTGATTACTGTTTTTACATGCCAGTAGGTTAGAATGCACACTGTGGATACTAACACAAAGGTAATTTCTTTGTTCCAATGAATATTAGCAACAACATGTTACACAACATTAGAGGGAAACTGATTTCCCAGAAAGCAATAATACCCCTCTCCAATCATTGGTGACAGCCTAGCCCCAAGTACACTATTAAAACATTTCTGTGTGATTAATTTTCCCAATAGAAAATACAGCATCATCAAATCATTTTGTAATCAGTGTTCAGCATATTAAACGCCGTCACTGTCTCCTGAAAATGTCACTATCAGCCCCATTGAAAGACAAGGGTGAAGACTTGGGGGAAGGTGTGGGGGCATAAAGAGGATGCCCCCAAACTACTTTGGTTACACAAACTTTGTTTTCGGCCTCAATGCATCAGAGCCCTCTCCCTCCGTCTGCCATCTGCTGCTGAAGAATCTGTTTCACTCGATGAGCCAAGCCCAGCCTTTATTGGTCCTAATGGCACTATCAGCTGAGCCGCCAAACCCAATTACCTTTTAAAAAGGGAGGCCACCCCAGCTAATCATAGCTGCCTAACCTGATTTGCCTGTGATGAAGAGACGGGATAAAGAGCAGTTAATGGAGGGAGAATGATCTCACAAATACAAAAAACTCAATTCATTTCTCTGGGAGAGCAATCTGTCCGATTCAGCGGTAATGGAGTGGAGATTCATTAGTCCTCGAGCCTTAGTAGTAGCACCGTTCCCTTATCAAACGGAATGACAAAAGAACATTCAGGGTGCTCCTCTTATAGACTTGTTGGGAGGGCACATATAAAGGTTCCAGACTGGTAACTGAGGATGGATATTGAATGGGGTGGTGTTTCTACATCTTTTCAGTCCCACATCAAGCTACCAAGTCAAAACAGAAAAGGAGAAAACAATGGCTCCAGGTGACAGTTTGTAAATGATGAACTAGAATTCATTGTAATTTATGTCCAATGCAAGCAGTGCTAATTTTATATTTCTCTTTTTTTAATAAGTCAATTACTGGACTGGTACAATTCATACATGTGTTCATATACTGTTTGCTTCTAGTTAAGACGCTGCAAATGGTTTGGAACATACATATTTAATAGACTATTTCCCAAACATTTGGTAACATTATATTACTGGTAATGTGATGTACTGTAAGCCAGCTTTTTACAATGCTGAACTAGGGTTGAGTCAAAGTAGTTACCATGAGTGATTTCAACTGCGTATCGAGCCATGGGAGAACACTGCCTCTGGAAAAAAATATGGACTTCTAGGATTGAAGTGTCTGTTTGCCAAGTTTGATTGATGTCCACACTGTCTTCTAAAAATCAGAGCACTCAAAGGTCTCATCATTTAGTATCCAGGCCTAAACTGGAGCTACATGTCAACTGAAGACATCCAACATCCGCTATGTGCTCCAGCAGACTCCAGTCTCATTCACACGCATGTTCGCTTGATGATGTAAGTGACACTCATGAATGACCAATTGATGCCAAGAATGCTGTGCAGGGGATGAGTCATAGAGAGCATGGGGCGAAGGACAGAGATGACCCGACCCCCAACCCTGCTAAATCCATACACCACTGCAGCTCCAGCTTGGCCTGGCCCAGATATGATCCAGAGGACGTCGGCTAGATGGGGCATAGGGCCATAGCCAGGGTTTGCAGACGGACATTAGGCCAAAGCCAGAGTTAAAATCCTATTAGTTTGAGTTGGGAATCGGATTATCGTCGTCGAGAATCACTCGTCTGGCAACTAGTGTCTAATTTACGCCAATCAACAGCAATTATTGAGGGGAAGGGAGCCCCTATTAGAGAGCCTCATCCACTTAGTCTAATGAATGGGGAAGATTCAATCTTGGCTGTGGAGACGCATTGGAGAACTGCAGCTGAACGTGACTGCACCAGCAGGCTAAAAAAGAGCTGCTGTTATTTATCAATGGTGGGGTGCTGTCAGAGCAAACATGCGTTAGCCATGGGGCGCTAGGCTCTGGTTTCTGATGGTCTGGGGGTACTCTGTCCAGTAAAGCGGTTAGTGTAGCTCTCTATAGCCCATTAAGTGCAGCCTATATCATCTTTGGAAAGATATTTGCCTATGTGTACATCACGTGTTGAGTCCTGAGAGCGGGATATTTTATTTCTCATCATAAATCAAAAACTTGCAAGTCTATAATGTTCACTTCAAAGCACATTTGATGTCCAGGCTGCACTCACTTGACAAAATACTGTGAATGGAATTAAACCTACTACATTCCAGATATATTCATGTTTTTCATTTAGATTCTATTTTGATTAGCCTACAGAAAATGAACATTGCTGTGAAGTGAAAAAACACTTTTTAAATTTACGTTTAAACATATATGTTTCTTTCATAATCTCAACGTGTTTTTCAGATTGTATTATACATATACTTTTGTAGTATGTGTCAGTCTTTGATGAGGTGAATATTAACCGCTTTTGCTCATATTTTTAAAGTCACCCACCCAACCCTGATGAAACATTATCTTATCAATTAACCCTGTCATTATCATTCCTCACCACAAGTATTTTCACACCGAAAACATCTTCATATTTGACATGAATCACACAGTGTGTAACCTTCAGTTTGTGGCAGTTTGTGGCTTTAGTTTGATCTTCATTCTTACACTGCCCTCTACTGTTACTAAAGCAATGTGCCATGATATGAATATCAGTGGCAGTTGAACTGTAAACTATACAAATAACCTTTAGAATCCCAACACAGGAATAATAGGTGTAGCCTACTGTATTTTAACATTAATGTAAATGGTTTGGACAATTTAAACACTGTTAAATTCGTAACATTGTCAAAATTAGGCACATCCTGTCTCAAAACGATACTGAAAAACTAGTCCATGCATTTGTTACTTCCAGGCTGGACTATTGTAATTCCTTACTATCAGGTTGCTCAAATAAGTCCCTTAAGACTCTCCACTCGCATGTTCTGACAAGAACTAAGAAAAGCGATCATATTTCTCCTGTATTAGCTTCTTTGCATTGGCTTCCTGTAAAATCCAGGATTGAATTTAAAATCCTTCTCCTGACCTACAAAGCTCTAAATGGTCATCATATCTTGAAGAGCTCATAGTACCTTATTGTCTCACTAGAGCACTGCGCTCACAGAATGCAGAGTTAATAGTGGTTCCTAGAGTCTCTAAAAGTAGAACGGGAGCCAGAGCCTTCATCTATCAGGCTCCTCTCCTGTGGAACCAGCTCCCAGTCTGGGTTTGGGAGGCAGACACCGTCACCACATTTAAGAGTAAACTTAGAACTCTCCTCTTTGATAAAGCTTATAGTTAGGGAGTGAGGAGTTGCAGCGTTCGCCTAGACCGGCGGGGGAGGGTGTATGGCTACAGACATGGCACCCCTTCTCTTCTCTGCTTCTCTTCATAGTCGTCAGATTCATCTACCACCTCTTATAGAACTGGCTCAGGTTTGCCTTGCACCAGCTCTTAATTATGCTGTTATAGTTTTAGACTGCTGGGGGACTTCCTTTGACACACTGAGCTCCTCTCTCCTCTCTCTTTCCATCTGTGTGCATCCATGTCCCAGAAATGCTTGTTACTAACTTAGCTCTGGGGAGCTTACTCCCCGGAGTCCTTATGTTTTTTCGCCCAGCAGTTTTCCTTGGATTAGGGTGGCACCTAAATCCAGTGTTGTGCCTGAACGCGTTCATTGAACGATAGTTCATGAACTCGTTCATATTTTGGGCAAACGTGAACTGAACGTATTGTAGCCTATTACTGCCTGATGAACGTTACTGTGAACTCGTTCATTCTAGTGTCTGTGAACGCTCTCTCAGTTTAACTTCATTCAATAGGTTGCCAGATTCCTATAGAGCCTTGCAGGCGAAAACCTGGCTAAAAAACAGCGTAAACAGGCCCTAATATGTAGCGGAAAAAACACCCAATCTGGCAACACCAGCCACCATTGTCACACCACCGCATGAGTCATCAAAACAAAAAGCAACATGGAGGCGACGAAGCAGCAGGGAGGCATTGTATGATAATTTAAACGGAAAAAAAAGGTCGGTGAGGATGCAAAAAATCTTAGATTTCTGTGCAAACTTTGCCCTCCGGCTTTCAAAACGAAAATCTGCACTTCAGTCACATCCACAGCAAACCTGAAACGGCACATTGAACTGATTGGATATGAAGATTAAATCTGACGCATAGTTTCAGTGTTAAAACTGATAAAATAATTGCTGTCTGTGGTTCTATATGGGCTGTGGCAATAATTTTGAAAAATAATAGCTCGCGGCAACATATGGAAAAAAAGAACTATGAACTAGTTCATTTTTGGAACTGTGAACTTAGTTCAACATTTTGAAGTATGAACTATGAACTGAACTAGTTCATTTTAAAATTCGTGAACTGAACTTTGAACTAGTTCATGTAGAAAGTGAACTTTCCCAACACTGCCAAATTATGGTTGCACCTGTCATTGTAGTCCTGCTCCGCGCCCTGCTACGCCCTGCTACACCCTGCTACACCCTGCTACACCTTGCTACCCTCTGCAGTGCCCTGATATGTCCTGCTATGCCCTGCTACGTCCTGCTATGCCCTGTTATGCCCTGTAACGCCCTACAGTGCTCTGCTAAGCCATAAACTACTACAACTACTATTTCTAGTCACTGTTCCATTATCTTTATTGTGACTATTATTGCCACTGTTCATCACACCCCCAACCGGCACCGTCAGACACCGCCTACCAAGAGCCCGGATCTGTCCAAAGTTTCTCCCTAAAAGGAAGTTTTCCTCACCACCCGAGGTTTCTTCCTAAAAGGAGTTTTTCGTCGCCACTATCCATCCATCCATCTTTGCCCGCTTATCCGGTATCGGGTCGCGGGGGGAGCAGCTCCAGCAGGGGACATCAACTTCCCTTTCCCGAGCCACATTAACCAGCTCCGACTGGGGGATCCTGAGGCGTTCCCAGGCCATGTTGGAGATATAATCCCTCCACCTAGTCCTGGGTCTTCCCTGAGGCCTCCTCCCAGCTGGACGTGCCTGGAACACCTCCCTAGGGAGTTACCGCCACTTGAGGCACCTAAGACCCTTAGACCACAGCTCCTCGCCGCAGCTTCAGCAATGGAAACTTTGAACATTGTCCACTCGGGTTCAATGCCCCCAGCTTCCACAGGGATGCACGAAAAGCTCCACCGGAGGTGTGAGTTGAAAGTCTGTCGGACAGGGGCCTCCTCCAGACGTTCCCAATTTACCCACACTACCCGTTTGGGCTTACCAGGTCTGTCCAGAGTCTTCCCCCACCCCCTGACCCAACTCACCACCAGATGGTGATCGGTTGACAGCACCGCCCCTCTCTTCACCCGAGTGTCCAAAACACACGGCCTCAGATCAGATGAAACGATTATAAAATCGATCATTGACCTTTGGCCTAGGGTGCTAGTGGTACCAAGTACACTTATGAGCATCCCTATGTTCGAACATGGTGTTCGTTATAGACAATCCATGACTAGCACAGAAGTCCAACAACAAACAACCACTCTGGTTTAGATCAGGGAGGCCGTTCCTCCCAATCACGGCTCTCCAGGTGTCTCCATCATTGCCCATGTGCGCATTGAAGTCCCCCAGCAGAACTATGGAGTCCCCCACTGGAGCCCCATGCAGGACTCCCCTCAAGGTCTCCAAGAAGGCCGAATACTCCGAAAACTTGTTTGGTGCATATGCACAAACAACAGTCAGAGTTTTCCCCGCCATAACCCGCAGGCATAGGGAGGCGACCCTCTCTTCCACCGGGGTAAACTCCAACGTAGCGGCGCTTGTGAGTATCCCCACACCCGGCCGGTGCCTCACACCCTGGGCAACTCCGGAGAAGAAAAGAGTCCAACCCCTATCCAGGAGTGTGGTTCCAGAACCGAGACTGTGCGTAGAGGTAAGCCCCACCAGATCTAACCGGTAGCGCTCCACCTCCCGCACCAGTTCCGGCTCCTTCCCCCACAGAGAGGTGACATTCCACATCCCCAGAGCCAGCGTCTGCTGCATGGGTCTGGTCCTTCGAGGCCCCTGACCTTCACTGCCACCCGTGTAGCAGCGCACCCGACCCCAGCGGTTCCTCCCACAGGTGGTGGGCCCGTGGGATGGAGAGGGAGTTGCCACGTTGCTTCTTCGGGCTGTGCCCGACCGGGCTTCGTGGCAAACCCGGCCACATGGCGCTCGCTGACGAGCCCGCCATCTGGGCCTGGCTCCAGACTGGGGGCCCCGGCCTTCCTCAGGGCAGGGTAACTTCACCTCTTCCTCGTTGGCTCATAGGGTTTTTGAACCATTCTTTGTCTGGCCCCTCACCTGAGACCACTTTGCCTTGGGAGACCCTACCAGGAGCACACAGCTCCAGACAACACAGCCCTCAGGTTCATAGGGACACACAAACCTCTCCACCCGGATGGTTTCCTCGCCACTGTCGCACTAAATGCTTGCTCTTGGGGAATTACTGGAATTGTTGGGTCTTTGTAAATTATAGTCTAGACCTACTCTATCTGTAAAGTGTCTTGAGATAACTCTTGTTATGATTTGATACTATAAATAAAATTGAATTGAATTGAATTGAATTGAATTGAATGTCAGTTTAATAAACCAGTCTATTTATCATAATGCTGTCGTGGGTGGGAGTAAAAATAATATTAATATACATATACGTCATCTATGTGCAAGTGTTTGTGGGTAGCTTCAAATTACATCAGATCCTGTGTGTCATGAACTCTTGCATACTAGCATCTTACTCTAGTCTGTCTGTCTGCATCCTTTTCTTTTCAAAATCATGTTAAATAAAAAAAAGGTTTCTGTCTGAGTTGGATTTGGTGCAGTCCTGAAAATCTCACTCAGCGGGGGAAATTCCACTGCCTTTATTGGCTTTCTGTTGGGGTTTAGCTTTTCCAAATTGGTAAGAGGGTGCAGACGTGCACCAAGTTATTAATAACAGCAAATATTTCCAGAGTTAAGGGTTTCATTTCCGATCGAGGCTGTTGTGATCTTTCCATGCTGAAGCAACAACCCCACAATAGATTGATAAACTTTTCAACCTTCTCTCTTGAGCAATTATGCCTTCGTCATTAGCGTACATATTAACCGCACATTTGTGCTGCGGAAACATAAACATTTGTTGTGTCTATTTTTACAATTTACACTTGTTCCTCTGCTTTTACTCTATCAAAAGGTCATCATTTGCATACACATTAACTGCACATGTCCTGCGGAAACATAAATATTAGTTATGTCTATTTTCGTTTTACAATTTATACTTGTTCCTCTTCTTTTACTCTCTTACAAAGGTCTATAGAGTTCCAGCTAAATGCCCAAACTGGATTTTTAAAAAGAAATGTGGAAAGGGACCATTCACAAAATACAAATAGTTTCTGCAAACATGTAAACCATAAATTCTCCCTATTAATAAGAAAAACAAACAACAAACGGCTTCACCTCTAGCTTCATTAATGAGAACACTGGGTCGAGGTTAAGGACACATACTCAAGGTCGAGTGACTCAAGTTTTTCCTTTATCTTAGCTGCTTATGGGAAGATTAACAGGAGGATGGAGCGTGCAAACTCATTTCAGACAGCGTCCTTTCCCTTTTCAAGTGTGACTGTTCAGAGAAGTCAACTCAAATTCTGTCCCTTTCTGCGGGGGTGTAAAACCATGTTTGTTCCTGTGGTGACCTTCACTGCTCGCTGGCTGTGGGCTGCTTGTTCCATTTCACTTTTACACTCTTGTAATTGATAATCATTGCCCCCCGTTGAGATATGTCATTGTTCAAGGGGGGAATTGAAAACACAGAAGCCAGTAGCCTTTCATAAAGACCCTTTAACATACACAAAGTTAAGTTTCTAGCAGTTTCCTGCATGAGGTCCATCAAGTCCCTAACCACAGGCAGCCAGCCCCTCACAACCACTGCACTGCAGCACTTTGGCTAATACTAGCTAAAGTTATATAATGGGGCAATGGACTTATACCATGTAAGCATTGGTTCTCATACTTTTTCTGTCATGCCGCCATTTAGCCAAACATGCCCCACACCCCATGTAAACTGATATTATGATTAATCATTAACCATACTGTTGCAACTATTGTAATAAAAAACAACCTTTTTGAATTTTATTGAAATAAATGACTAATGTCAGCACACTAGCATTAGCAAACTCATTTGTTTATCCCCCCCCCCCATATTTTCACTGTATTTTCACTGCTATAGTGAAAATACTAGGTCAAATGTCCTGTGACCTGCCTTTTTATTTTCCTTTTATCATTACCTGAGACTGTGCTATAAACAAAGTGCTAAAAGTAACATAGTGGGGAAAGTGTAAAAAACCCACAGTATTAATATTAGTATGAGGTGACAAAATATGCCAGTGCACATACCTATTTGTAGTGATTCGGATGAAGGGAAATTCCGAAACTACAAAACCTGTCAACAGGACACTTGGAGGGACTCAGAAACAAAATGACTCAACTGAACATATTTTAGTCTTAGTTAAGATGCATTAAGTTTGCAGATATTGAGAGTAGGAAACGGAGTGTGAACGCATGTCTGAGAGGAGGAAGCTGCCCCTGTGTACCGCTATACCACAACTTTCATCGTGTCAGCGAGGGGGGCAGAAGGTGAGATAGGAAGCCCCTTTTTCATTACCTCCCCCTTAAATGTTTCATAAGAGGCCTACTTACACTACGTTTCAATGGAAGAAAACCTTTAAACATGTTGGGTCTAAAAAGTGACTTGACTCCAGGTCAAAGGTGCTAACAGGTCAGAAATAAAATCTTGCAACTCATAACCTAATAAACAGTTTTGGTTTCCTTCATGCAGAGATGAAAAGATATATAGCTTTCATTAAGAAACCATGTCTGTTCCAATAGGCTTCTGCCATCTGATTAGGCCCTACCTACTCTATTTGCATATAATAATAGGAGATTTATTGTGACCAGCCCAAAGCACACCTGTGTAGGCTTAATACTGTTTATATGCCAGAACTAGTCAGGTGGATTGATTATCTTGGCAAAGGAGAAATTCCTACTCACTGATACGGATGTAAATGTGTGCACATTTGAAATAAACTAGCCTTTAGGGTGCTTAGAAAACGTCTTAGATATTTTATTCCAACTTGTGAAAAACGGTTGAAACCAAAAATCGATCAGCACGCACGCCGCCTTCAAACGACACCGCCAACGCACGTAAGACGAAACGAGGAGTTTTACGTAAGAAGAAGAAGAAGAAAAAAAGAATTAGAAAAAGAAGAAGAAGAAGAAGAAAAAGAAGAACTTCACGTAAACGGTAAGAGGCGGTTTTGAAACGGTTAAATATCAATTCAGATGTAAAATATAAAAACTTTTGGGGTTTGTTGAATATGAATCGTCCACTAAAAATTCGGCATCAATTCTGGGCGTGGTGAACTAGGAAATTCGATGTTTAGATAGCTAGCGTGATGTCTTTATTACTGCCTAACGTTAACGTCTAGCTAGCTAGCTATCTTCCTACAAACGTGAGGGATAACGTTAGAGGTGTTTAAAAAAATAAAATTCCTAACTCTTAACAGTACGTCCCTAACTAAAGTCAAAGGAACGGTTAACTTCAACATATAGTTAGCTATATTCATATTGGTAGGCTATAGAAAAGCGCGAAATTAACTTTTTAACATATAGCTAGCTAGCTAAGCAAGTCTCCAAATGGCAACGCTTAGGTCAAGTTACCAATATATTGAACTCCGCCGGTGGTTCCCAAAGGGGTCCTCCAGCCCAAGGGGGGGTAGTAATTTATTATCACCAATTCCATCCATGTGTTTAATGCACTTTCTGTAAGAAAACCTCAAAGTCCTTGATGTAAAACGTTTGGGAACTACGTATTGATGACAAGGGAAAATCTCCCAAATTCTAGTGAGTTGCAGGGTTAACTACATCTCTGCAGATAACCCAAGTCTATAGGCTATATAAGGATATTTATATTGTTACCATATTTTTGAATATGCAATAACTTATACCACTTGCTAACCTAGGTGGTTACAGCTGTTAAGATTAGGCCAGTAACTGGATGCCCTTGAACCCTTTTTAAGGACCCCCATGTCTTCAAATGTTACTAGGTAAACCCAACATGTCTGTGTTTGTCAGAATCACTCCTTTTTTGTTTTGTTTTTTCCTCTTTTCAGTAACCGTTTAAGGTTTCAGGATGTTTCCAGGCCGGGGATCATTTCGAGGTTCCAGAGGAGCCTCTTTTTCACAAATCCTCAGGAAGAATTTACCTGCAACGACTGAATCATACAAAACTCTGGCTACATTGAATCATCCTAGCAACGATGTCTTTAACCAACAAGGGGAAAGTACATATGAACGTGGTGGGTTTCAGAATATGATTTGCTTGAATCCCACATGACTGTTAGTAGCAACATCTCACCAGTGTTAATTCATTTAATAACTAATTCAGATAACTTTTAGACTGCATCGTCCCCTGTGAGATCTGGTTTCTGTTGTAGGGCTGTTAAATATTTTATTTTATTTTATTCTGCACTTTTCTTATTTCACTACTTAAGGTCATGCTGCCAAGCCAACAGTTTCACCTAAAGTGCTGATTGACAAATACACGCAAGGCGAGACGCATGCCGTGTCTTTGCTCCATCAGCTTGCCCAGGTTTTGCAGTTTCACCTGGAAATAAAGGAGACGGTGACTACAGGTACAGTAAAGCTTCGCAGCATGTCTGTGCGCATGTCTGCCCATTGCACATATTATACACTCACCTAAAGGATTATTAGGAACACCTGTTAACTTTCTCGTTAATTATCTAATCAACCGATCGCATGGCAGCTGCTTCAATGCATTTAGGGGTGTGGTCCAGGTCTAGACAATCTCCTGAACTCCAAACTGAATGTCAGAATGGGTAAGAAAGGTGATCTAAGCAACTTTGAGCGTGGCATGGTTCTTGGTGCCAGACGGGCTGATCTGAGTATTTCACAATCTGCTCAGTTGCTGGGATTTTCATGCACAACCATTTCTAGGGTTTACAAAGAATGGTCTGAAAAAGGAAAAATATCCAGTATGCTGCAGTCCTGGGGGGCGAAAATGCCTTGTTGATGCTAGACGTCAGAGGAGAATGGACCGGCTGATTCCAGCTTTTAGAAGATAAACTTTGACTCAAATAACCACTTGTTACAACCGAGGTATGCAGAAAAGCATTTGTGACGCCACAACACGCACAACTGTGAGGCGGATGGGCTACACCAGCAGAAGACCCCACCGGGTACCACTCATCTCCACTTAAAATAGGAAAATGAGGCTACAATTTGCACAAGCTCACCAAAATTGGACAATTGAGGATTGGAAAAATGTTGCTTGGTCTGATGAGTCTCGATTTCTGTTGAGACATTCAGATGGTAGAGTCAGGATTTGAATGAGAACATGGATCCGTCATGCCTTGTTACCACTGTGCAGGCTGATGGTGGTGGTGGTGTAATGGTGTGGGGGATGCTATCCTATCAATATGGGCCAACATTTCTAAAGAATGCTTCCAGCACCTTGTTGAATCAATGCCACAAAGAATTAAGGCAGTTCTGAAGGCGAAAGGGGGTCAAACACGGTATTAGTAGGGTGTTCCTAATAATCCTTTTAGGTGAGTGTATATTATTTGCACATTCTGCACTCAACCCATTCAGCCTTTTTCTTATGCTGTTTATTTTTGTTTGTTTGATGTATTTGTTTGTTTCATTTTAATGTTTAATATGTTTGCACCATTAAACAAGGCAAATTCCACACAAGTGTACTTATTGTGGCAATTAACCTTTTTCTGATTCTAATTCACTTTGGAGAACACTACTACTGTTATTGGTCCATGAAAGCTTGTTGATTGATTATACTTGACAAATTTATGCAAAAGATTTAAGTTGCCTGTAATAAAATTTTAATCTGGTGCTTGAGATTATTGATGACTTCTGTCATAATTAAAGTCATTAATTATTACAGTAATTCAGAAGTATTTGTTTTAGAACTGGAATAAACTATTTTTTATTGATTACTTTGCCAATAATTGCTTTGTCTGCAAAATGTCAAAGCCTGTTACAAATTGCTAAAGCCCAAGGAGACCTCTGCTATTTTTTATTATTTCTGTCAAAACACTATTACAAAACTAAATGATAAGTCAGTTTACTATCATATAAGTCAACAAAAAGCAGCCAAGTAGTGTGACAACAACAAGACAGTGAGTTGTGTAGTGTGAACAGTACAGGGATCTGAAGACTTTGAAAGTCTTGTAGTGGCAACTTAGCTTTAGGATAAAACCTGCAGGCTCATCTCCTTATACGATTCCCAAAATGTGACTGCTTATTAGTGGCTGATGTAAAAGACACATTTACAGGCCGTGCTGAGGATTTGTACCCAATCTCTTTTTTTTTTCAGGCAACATACAAGGGTTTTATTTTGCCTTTTGTGTCGTGATTGATGGCGTTGAGTACAAGACTGGCATGGGAATAACCAAGAAGGAAGCTCGGCTCAAAGCTGCTCAGCTCGCTCTGCCAGAACTGCTGCCCACCTTGGAGAATCTGAATTATGTCCTCCCTGAAGCATCAGGTTAGGATCTAATGCTGATCAAATTATAATGTGTTTCTGAAGCAGACTTAAATGATTCCTCTTGCTGGCTGGTACAATGAGACTTGGGTTGCCTACGATGAAGATATATCATTTCAGACAAAGAAAGATTTAGGAAAGTGTAGTAGCATAGAGGTTTCTTGCTGCTTTTGGACATTGTGGACAGATGACTCTTAAAAGAGAATTAGCTGAGTATTTTAGAAAGCAAAACAATTTTATGTAACAAAAGCATAGGTTGGCTGGGCACACATGCTCTTGTACAACAACACCCTGTTAACAGGATGTAAAGATGAATTAAAGTCTATAAAGATTTAGACATAACAGAATAATGCCTAAAAACATGATACAGGCTCATTTTAAGCAGTTACGGGCGGGTAGAGGATGATTATTGAAAATGCTCAGCAATGACTCTTAAAACCTATTTAAAAGATTTAGTGTATTAAGGGGGCTCTCATCTTCATTGATATCCATGCCTGTTTTCCCTTCCTAGATGTCCCTCCACCACTGCCAGTAAAAGAGGAGCCCTCCATCTCTGACATACACCCTTGTAGAGCCATTCATGGTAATGGTGGATTTTTTTTATTTGACTCTCTCACGCTCTTGGATGTCCTAATTGCTAAATGGCAAACATTAGGACAGTTGCATATTTTTTTTGTTCTGTTGGCTCAGTACTCGGTCTCTCTCAAACAAGACATTGACGTTCAAATTACTGACATTCAGGTTTACATTCAGGGTTGACTTCCATATTGGATGAAAAGTGTTTGGATTGAGGTTATGTTGACTGACTTGTCTGTGAAAAATATATCACTGCTTGGCCTTAAAAACCCATGGGTTAGTCTGGCTGTATCTCTTGAATGATTGTGTTGGATATAGTTGAAAGTCAGCACTTTTATCTCATAATTATTATTATACCCATAATTTAGAAACCTATGTTCCACAGTTCAGCCAAAGAAACAAAAACGAGTAAGTTGAAATATTGAGGACCATATTGTAGGAAGCAAAAAAGGGCAATTGCAGGACATACTGCACAAACACACACTACTGTAGAATATGCACATCTCTATACTATACATACCTTTCTCATTCAGGGTGTCTGTAATGAAATTAGTGAAAAAAAAGCCCAGTTCATTTTTTATCTGTATTATCCTTCTTGCTATTCAGAAAGGACGAGTTCTGTCAACCTCCAGATTCCACAAGCTGTCAAGGATCAGCTCACTAAACTGATGAACAGCCACCCAGAATTCTCTGCTTGTGCGGGCACCACAGCAGCATTTATTATTCAGAATGGTAAGTGAGCTTTCACAAAAGCTGGAGGATATCATGGTCTGATGGTTGGTTTGTAAAAAGTTAAACAATACAGGTAGTTTCATCTAAAATTACTCTGTATTGGCTTGTTGAATCATATTGTATACAATAACAATTGTTTAATCTGACATTGGTGGACACAGTGTAAAGGCAACAAAAAACTAATGGGAAATTACAAGCTATACAAAGGTAGTATTTATTGCACTTTTTGTATTGTTTGTACAGCTGTTCATGGTATTTTGACAGCATTATGCATACTGCTGATAGAGATATATATATACAGTATATATATATATATATATATATATATATATATATATACACACACACACTGTATAATAAGGAGTAATGTTGTATTTTTAGTTCCATTAGGTCTGCTCAGAAAGTGTGTGTGTGTACACTTACAAAACTACTATTGCTCTATAGCAGGTGTTTTTGAGGTGGTCGCTCTAGGCACGGGGAACTTCAATACTAACGAGAGTGCCTCCATGAGTGGACGTATTGTGCACGATTCACATGCAGTGGTAACTGCAAGGAGATCCCTTATGAGGTCAGTTGCAAACATGACCCTGTGTGTATATTGGATAGTTTGGGTCATGTCTAGAAACAAACTATTTTCTCATTATCCTGTGATGCATGTGTTAATACACTACTACTATTGCTCCATGTAAGGTTATGATACTCTAGACCAGGGGTCACCAACACGGTGCCCGCGGGCACCAGGTAGCCCCCAAGGACCACATGAGTAGCCCTCAGGCCTGTTCTAAAAACGAAAATTTTATATTTATTATCTGTTTCCCACCTTGTTAAGTCATTGTTGATAATTATTGTGAGAAATCATTAACGTGATCAGTGTCTTCACATAGATGAGTATCATTAATCATTAACAATCATACAGTACAGGCCAAACGTTTGGACACACCTTCTCATTCAATGTGTTTCCTTTTTATTTTCATGACTATTTACATTGTAGATTCTCACTGAAGGCATCAAAACTATGAATGAACACATATGGAATTATGTACTTAACAAAAAAGTGTGAAATAACTGAAAACATGTCTTATATTTTAGATTCTTTAAAGTAGCCCCCCTTTGCTTTTTTTATTAATAAGGGAACAAATTCCACTAATTAACCCTGACAAGGCACACCTGTGAAGTGAAAACCATTTCAGGTGACTACCTCATGAAGCTCATTGAGAGAACACCAAGGGTTTGCAGAGTTATCAAAAAAGCAAAGGGTATCTTTAGAATCTAAAATATAAGACATGTTTTCAGTTATTTCACACTTTTTTGTTCAGTACATAATTCCATATGTGTTCATTCATAGTTTTGATGCCTTCAGTGAGAATCTACAATGTAAATAGTCATGAAAATAAAGAAACACATTGAATGAGAAGGTGTGTCCAAACTTTTGGCCTGTACTGTATATAACTAAAGGCAAACTGAGCATATTTGTTATTTCAGAAGAGTGTATCAAACTGGTAGCCCTTCGTATGACTCCGTACTCATGAAGTAGCTCTCAGTTTCAGAAAAGGTTGGTGACCCCTGCTCTAGACACTGTTGCTGCACATATTTCAGATGTTCCATCATAATGAGCCCATCTCATGCTTTGCTGTCAGGTTTCTGTACCGACACCTGCTGATGTTCTTCAGCAAAACGGCCAATCTGACAAAAAAGTCGATCTTCCAGCAGAACAGCAGCAGCGGCCTCCTCAGCCTGAGGGATGGCATTACCCTCCACCTCTATGTGAACCAACTGCCAAAGGGTGCTGCAATCCCTTCTAAACTGTGAGTGTAATTATTAACTTAGAGGTTCCCACTGCAGTTTTCTTATGAGGCACAGCAGATCAAGTGGTGTGATCGAGTAAGGGAAAGGGGGGCTGTGTTTGTTATCAGATAGGTATTTGTAAGAGCAACAAAAATGCCAACTATGGAAAAAGTAGCACGAATAAAGTTTCTACAAATGCAATGCTCTTCTCTCAGCTCTGTGCTCTATTCTCAGGCGCCTGAATCCGCTCTCCATTTCGGCATGGCAGGTCAACAACGAGATCAGTCTCCACCTCTCAGTGGAGGGAAAGGTGTTATACTGTTACTTTCTCTCCTGTAGGGGATGTTGCTTTTATGATATATGCAACACAAGTTAAGATGTATATTTGTAAATGTATTATGGAGTTGTAATAGAATTAGCATTGCAACTGTTAACTGCAACATCGCTGCATAACTACAAATTAATCGGTTTCTTTTAGGTGTTCTCTGTGTTCTCTTCATCCTTTGATCAATCTCCCTCCAAGATGGTCAGCATGTCCGCCACAGACAAGCTCACTCAGTGGCAGGTGCTAGGATACCAGGGAGCCTTGCTCAGCCACTTCATTGAGCCTGTCTATGTCCAAAGCATCCTCATAGGCAAGTCAACAAGTCATGTCATGCTCATTAGACTAGGATTATCAGGTTTTTTTTTTCCTGCAAAGAGAATTTAAAAGCAGCCACCCTATTCCAATTCCGTGCTACCTTTTCCAAATCCTGACCACGTTGGCAATTACAAAGTCTGTATTAAGAGCATTGCGTTAAATGTATCACCATCAAGTGCAAATGCAACAGCAGAATCACTCCAGGGGTTGTGTAAAGTGAGACAGTATAGCTATATGTCAGACAATTAAATCAGAATGGTTAGACTTCCTGATTTGTGCTGGTAACCTGATTTGAGAATTGAAGAGAAACGTTGGTGATTTTCAACCTGGATCCTATTTTCCCCACATTTTGATTTGTGTTAAAGTACAGAAAGCATAGCGTGTTATTTACATTTTTTTCAATGTTATGGTTGAATATTTTAGCTGATTTTGAAAATGTGGGGGCCACATGAAATTTTAGAGCAAAACTTCTCCTTGAGTGAGACTTGGTTAAACCAATAACAAAAAATAAAAATGTTTTATTTATCTGTAGGGTCCGTAATGTAGTCACACACACTTATACCAACTTGAGCCTGTCATTGGTAAAAACAAGCTCTTTTAGTGGACATATTGACGGTGCGCAATTAAACCGAAGGATTACATTGCAGGCTGTTTCGCAGCTCAAGCTTGAGGTGCTCTTACTCAATGCTGGACTAATTTCAAAAGATTTTCATATCCATTTAGTCACTTAGACACACAAACATGGGGAAAATAGGGTCCAGGTTGAAAAATACCTTTCCCTTTTTTAAAAAGTTAAGCTTCATGAAAGTATTAGAGGAAGTCTATCAGACAAATAACCTGATCCAGTGATCAAGTATAACTATACATAGGTATTTGCTAAAAGATATGAACTTTATTTTTATTTTTATGTTTTTACATCTTATAGGTGACATTGACTGCAGTGATATCCGTGGCATGACAATCTCTGTGAGCCAGCGTGTGGAGGGGATCACCTCCAAGCTGCCCATGTTCTACTGCATGATGAGGCCCTGCATCAGCCTGGTACCTTCTGTGGCTACTAGCACTGCCGATAAATGCCAATTGACTTACGGTATCAACTGGAGCGAAGGTGACAGCTCCGTGGAGGTTGTGGATGGCCTGGAGGGCAAGACCGTAGAGCAGTAAGGATGACCGTATAGGAAATTGGCTGTAGGGTGTCGTATGTAGCTACCAATGTTTTTTTTTGTTTTGCATGTATTCATATTTGCTTGCAAATGGTTTGTTTGGTGGGGGTTTTCCACTCTCAAACTTGTAAGAGATTGGATTGCAATTATTTAAAATTCAAAAATCACTTTAAAGCTTACTGTGCGATCACATATTCATTGATTACATTAATTTTAAGGTTGAAACAATGCAGCCTGGAAATGTAATTGGCAAGTTGCCGTGAGAAGTTGAAACTGTAGCCAGTGTTCCTCAGCTTGACAAGTTCCCTTGTCAGTCAGCTGTGTAGGGATTAGGGTTGGGCGTCGTCTGGATTTTAACAATTCTGATTTCGATTCCGGTTCATATCGATTCTTGATTCGGATTCTTTGAGGGGTGGAGTTGAATTGGGTCACGTGTCGGTACACAATCCGTGCTGCCTGCATGATCCGTTCTGCGCATGCGCTGATGATAATCTTGTTGTAGGGATTTACGACACTGCATGATCTGTTCCACGCTTCCGGTCGTAGTTGTAGCGGTCTGCCGTTAGCCTAGTGTTTATTTCGTCAGACGAGACTAAATGTGTTCCTTGACGACCTTTTTTTCCATGACTAAGACGAGACGATGACGAGACTGTGCCAATGTCCAAAAACGCTAACTAAGTCTAAATTAACATGCATTATTGTTGACGAAAAAAGACGAGACTAAAATGTTTTGCATAAAATAAAAACTAAGATAAAATCTCTCTTCATTTTCCTCTACAATTGTCTCTACTTTTGCATCATGAGATAGAATATTCAGCTGTTACTAGGGTTGGATACCGAGACCCGGTGCTAATACGGCACCGACCGGTGCCTTAACGACCGTTATCTACTGGTCGGAATAGCAACATGGATTTTGGCACCACTTAAATGCCTGCGCTTCTCTCTGATGCTCCTAAACAGACGTTAGAGTCAACCAAAACATCGCTGCACGGGACGCTAGTTAAAACTATACTTGGCAGCAGGTAATGTTAGCCTACCGTTAGCTAGAAGCTGGATTAAACACAGTTAAAATGCTGACCGCTAAACGGTGTAAAGTTTGTCTGTATTTCACTGGAGAGGATTCCAACAAGGGGACGTACGACCGTCTGCAGCTGCCGTTGTCTGAAAAACAACACATTTGATGCGTTCACTTCAAACTCGCCTCGCCAGTCTCTTGCTGCTTTCAATGTTATTGTAAAATATCATTTTCCTATTCAATGGTTGTTTTTGTCGTTTAACAGGAATTTACTGGTGAAATAACGAAGAGGCTCGATATTTATATAACTTTATATAATTTGTTATATAACTATTTGACTGAAATGGTTATCAGAAATAACTTATTTAAAAAAAGACTAAAATGTTTTGACTAAAACTTGACTAAGATATTGAGTTCTCTTTTAACTAAAACTGGACTAAAATGACGAGACTTTTAGTCGACTAAAACTTGACTAACCAAAAAAAGATATGTGAATGACTAAATATGACCAAAACTAACAAGGACATTTGGCACAAGACTAATGCTAAATTAAAAATAGGTGACAAAATTAACACTACGTTACCCTCCACCGGAAAGCTAACGTTAGTTTAGCTAACTAATTCGGCTAACCGCTAGCTGAGACAGCATGTACAAGACCCTTAAACCTCAAAATAACTGTTAAAGGTCCCATGACATGGTGCTCTTTGGATGCTTTTATATAGACCTTAGTGGTCCCCTAATATTGTATCTGAAGTCTCTTTCCCAAAATTCAGCCTTTGTGCAGAATTACAGCCACTAGAGCCAGTCCCCCAATGAGCTTTCCTTAGGATGTGCCATTTCTGTGTCTGAAGAGGAGAGAAGGGGGGGCAAGGTGGAGGGTGGGGTTGTGGCCTTGACCAACTGCCACTTTGCTCATTTGAAAGCCATGATGTCTCTCTCTCATGGGTGGGCCAAATTCTCTGGGCGGTCAAAGCAGAGAAAGGGGAGGTAACCTTTCCCTTTATGACCTCATAAGGAGAAGATTCCAGATCGGCCCATCTGAGCTTTCATTTTCTCAAAGGCAGAGCAGGATACCCAGGGCTCGGTTTACACCTATCACCATTTCTAGCCACTGGGGGACCATAGGCAGGCTGGGGGAACTCATATTAATGTTAAAAAATCTCAAAGTGAAATTTTCATGCCATGGGACCTTTAAAATATATAACAGCTGTTACGTCAGTTCTACTTTTCTTGTGCTCATTTAAAATACAATCACTCAATAGTTGTCTTTATTGTTACTGTAAAGTCTTAATTTAGCTGTAGCCTGCCTTTCCCAGTGTTTAGTTTGACTTAATGATATTTCAGACTAAATCAAGCTGTCAGCTAGCGGTTAGCCGAATTAGCTGTTAGCTAAACTGGCGTTAGCTTCCCGGTGGAGGCTAACTTAATACATACATGAGGCTAATGGCAGACCGCTGCAACTATGACAGATCGTGCAGTGTTGTAAATCCCATGGAGGTATTAAGAGAACTCGTAAAACAGGATTATCATCATGCGCAGAACGGATTGTTCAGGCAGCACGGATCGTGTACCGACAGCATGCTTATTTCACAAATAAGAGGAAAGTTTGGTGAATGTGGTTTGCCGTTTTACCGGGCTTTTTCAACGTAAAATAAAGCCACACTAGAGCACCGCTTACTGTGCTCCATGGCTGCAACACAACAAGCGCCTGGCTGCTACGGAAACCAAAACTCGTGGATGTTAAATTTGGAACAGATGATCGGATTTTAAACCAAATCCTCCAAACGATTCCAATAAAGAAACAATACCAAGTAGTTTTAATTTTCTTTTACAATATTCAGGTTATTTTGCTAGCTTTGTCTGTGATAGCAACCACTTTTTCTTTACACTGATTATCTGGTTGTAGATCTCCCTTTAAGAGTGGCCCGGCTCTTGCAAGCCGTCTGTGCAAAGCAGCGATGCTGCACCGCTTCAAGTTGGTGGCCAAAGAGGCCCAGAGGCAGGACCTGCTGGCCGCAAGCTTCTACAAAGAAGCCAAGGTAACCTCAACAGTGTTTAATTTAAACCAAAGTAACACTTGTATTACAGCAATAACACAGGTTGCAGCCCTGATTCACTGACATTCACTCTCTTGGTAATCAAAAGCAGATCCTGTTTTAAAATTAATCGACACTTACATGTGATAATAATTATCAGTTTTCAGTTTGATAAACGCATAACTAGGGCTGCAATTAACGATTATTTTAATAGTAGATTAATCTGTCGATTATTTTTTTCGATTTAATCGATGAATTTGATAAAAAAAAACATTAATTTACATCAACTCAATACATACTTACATACATACTTGTTGTTTTTAGTTAATAGTTGTGTAAAGGTAAGTAACCCAAAGAGCAGATATAGACAAGACACACACACACACACACACACACACACACACACACACACACACACACACACACACACACACACACACACAAAGCTTATTCATTAAATTATTATCTAGTAAGTGCAAGTTAAGTTCATTTATACAACACACACAAATGTATTTGTCAACAATAACTGGTACGGGACAGAATATATATCTGACAACAGATTAAAAAATGAATGGGCCAAAAAAGGCAAGTGAATAAAACCGTGTCTGTAGTCTTGCAAACTATACCACCCCTGCTTTACTACTGTTATTAATGAGCTAACGCTACATTGTCATGCTTGTCAGCTGGATAACGAGTAAACACACCAGCACCAGAAGAGCTACTGGAGGGACGTTACGTTCCTCACTTCAAAACGGAACAGAAGTAGGATTGTGTGGTGACTTTACCCTGCTGTTTAACTCCCTTCCTCCTCATCAAGGACTCCAACATGTTTACGTTTTAGCACCCGTGCCATGCCGTGTCGCTTTTGCTTATCTTGCAATTAACACGTTTTCGATTTATTTAGTGTGAAATGCTCCCACATTTGGATGACTTGGGTCGTACTGATTTCTTTGCCTCTGCCGTGTGTTTCAGAACAACGTTACAGGTCTCTCCGGTCTCTCTCCGTATTTCCTCTACCCCCGCTCTGCTCTTTTTTATTTTTTTTTTCTTCCGCTCCGCTCTGCACTGCACTCAACTCAATTTCTTTTTTTTTTTATCTCCGCGACTGAGTGGCGTAATAGTTGCGACACAACGAATCGATAATGAAATTCGTTGCCAACTTTTTTAATCGAATTTTTTCGATTCATTGTTGCAGCCCTACACATAACACTTAAACGCTTGATAAATTATTGTCCGCTCAAGGCAAATACGCCTAACTTCACTTCATTTCAAATTTAAAAAGGATTTTGTCAAGTCTGTTGTATATTTGATTTAGAAAAGATCTCTGTACAAATCATTATTATGCACTTATATTGTTTTTTGTCACTGAAGAGGATGGCAAAGCCTTACCAGGAAGCCAAGAACGTGCTGAAGGAGTTCCTGCTGCAGCAGGGCTATGGTTCCTGGCTGGTCAAGCTTTCTGCTAGTGATGACTTCAGCATGTGAGTAAAACCACATTATCACTGAAAGAAAATCTACATTCTGGAAGCAATTGTGTTCAAATGTAAAAACCAACCAGTTTAGTTAACAAGTAGCACTTGTTACTGTGGGACTTGAGCTGGCTGGTGATACCTTTTGTGTTGTGATTTCTACAGGGATTAAAGTCAATCCCTGTTCATGTTTAAAAGCCGTTTTGTGTTTGTGGACTGTCTATGGTCTTTAATCCTTAATTATACATTTGTATAATACAGCCATTTGTAGAGCTAAACAACTTGCGTTGCAGCCCACTGCAGGCCTAGATTGTGGTAATAGTTCTGCTACCTTCAGTTAATATTATGTATATGCATTGTATAAAGTGATAAGAGCATGCACTATCTACATTGTCTTAAAATAATGTATGCTAATGTGTGTAATGAAAATGACTATGTACAATGTATGATCATACCTTATGTATCCTACTTTTGAGCTTCACATTTATGTTCCTGAGGGCTCTGTATGACAAGTAAGTCACGATTGTTACATAAAGACCTGCGTTTGGTCTCACTTAAGTTACTGTTTGTGTTTTCATTTCATAGAGAAAAATCATATTTTTGGTCCATATTCAGTGATTTGACTTAACACTTGTTACTGAACAGTGTGTGATTTGAGTCTTAGTAGCCATAGTCTATATCCACGATGTTCCACCAACGGGATTACTCCGGTGTCGCCGGAAATTCCGCCTGATGTCCGTTACCTTCCACTTTCTTTGTGTTGAATTTTAAACTCTGGTCGATTTCTGAGGACTATGGTTAACTGCTCCTTAGATCTCTGCAGGGTAAATCCAGACAGCTAGCTAGCTAGACTATCTGTCCAATCTGAGTTTTCTGTTGCACGACTTTTGAATGTACACGTTCCAACAAAACAAGTTCCTTCCCGAGGCTATTTTGCAGCGGCACCATTGGTATGTCCCAAAGTCCTTAAATTGCATCCCCGACTCCTCCACTTGCCTCCCTTCCTCGCTTCTTAGTCCCTCCCACCGAGGAGGCCCGGGAGAGACGCGAGGAAATCATCGGAGGAGAGAGGCAACGAGCAAATGTGTTTTTAGAGGGTGATGAGATGTTTTTCTCTGAAGCGTCAGCTGTTTGGGCGGAGTTAGCAACTCCTTCAGCTGCATGGTTCACGGAAGGTAGCACTTGTCTATCCTCAGCTATAGCTCCTCCATGATCCCTCCTCAATGCTTGGTCCTCGGGATGAAATAAGAGCTTTGAGATGGCCTTCACCGAGGAGTGACAGAATAACATCTGGTTCAGACGTGGACCGAGGAGCTGTCAAATAAGGGGGATGAGATTCAGCCCACGGCTCCATCCGGCACTTAGCGCTGCCAATGATGATTGTGATTGGTTTAAAGAAATGCCAATAAACCAGAGCACGTTTTTCTCCCATCACATGTGCTGTGTGTCAGCAGCGCTGTGGAGGAAGGTCTGGCAATGCGAGACTAAGTAAGCCATGATCCCCCAGGGGCAAATTACAAGCCCAGCAGTATGTAAAGTAATATATAAATAACTTTAAAATGAGCTCCACATTTACCAGCAAAATTAAAGTAATGAACGCAATGCATCACTAATTATAACCCAATAGTATTTATTATTATGCAATACAACTTGTTTGTTTTATCAAAATAAGATGTTTTCTCATTGTATAATCTCAAAACACTCCAAAGGGCTTCATTTGTGTATTAAAATCACCAAAGTTTTCTTCTGGGGGAGAAGGCCCCCAGACCCTTTTCTTCCACATTTGTTTCACTACTCAGTTTGCAGGTCCGTATTTAAAAAGAAAAGTTAACGTATGCTATCTTGTGTTAACTGGCAAACATGAAATGACTTGGTGTTGCCCTCTAAACAGTTAGTGGCTGGTTAACCATTGTATTTTGCAAAGATCTGGCTGCTTGTCACTGTATTGAAACATATAGACCCCCTTATGTTGAAGCAAACTGTCGATTTGCTCTGATATTACATATACGCATACAGGAAATGCTGGGGTTTCCTGTTTATGCGCTTTAGTGGATCATTTAGTCTTAAGTGTTGAGCAGTCTTGTGAATGGAGTGGTGTGTTTACTTCGTACTGGTTTGGGCAACAGAAGGAGCTACCAGTGCATTCAGGGAAC
Organism: Perca flavescens; assembly: GCF_004354835.1. NCBI lineage: Eukaryota > Metazoa > Chordata > Actinopteri > Perciformes > Percidae > Perca > Perca flavescens. The sequence goes on along the minus strand of NC_041340.1, from coordinate 7,734,102 downwards.
TTGTGTCCAAGGATCAAGCCTTACAGTTCCAGTTACAGCTCCAGGTTTCATACTTATGTTTTCTTTATGTTCTTGCTTTTACATATACAGTGCAGAGTGTGATTTTTAAGGTGTAATTCAGTGCACCAAACCCTGATAGCACCTTACACTGTTTGATTTTATGGCAGTTTAATAAATGGTCAAATGCTGATTAGATTTATTGGAATACTTATCATTTTTGACTGGTTAGGTTGTGCTCCATGAGAGGCCATTGCAGTTGATATTTGATGCTGATGTCTTTGTTTTGAATGATAATGCAGAGGGAAACCTTAATGGCAGTCAATTAACAAAGTAGTGTTAGCATGATACATGTGAAAGGCCATATTGTCTAGAGGCACTGCATACATTGCCCTCCTTCCTGCTGCAGTCAATTCATAGTTGTAAATATTTTATTTTGGAAATTCTTTTGGTAGTTTTTCAGTTAGCAGGGGATTTCCTGTAGATCAGAAGAGGGAAGTCTCCCACAAATCCTTATCTTATAACCTCAGCTTATGTTGCGTGTATGTGTTTAACATCAGGCAGCCAACTCAGTTAAATTTTCTGTAAAATGGCACCAACCCATATTAGTATTGTGATCTTGGCTGAATGTGAATGTTCTATATGTAATAAATTATGCCTACTATTGTATTCTTGTGTTGGACTGGAATCTATTATGGCTTGTAGAATGTTTCGTGTTGTCACTAAAATGGTAAATGTGTGTCCTTGTGGACATTGATGCTAACATACATTTTACATACATACTGTTTTAACATAGGTGTGTCAGGGTCTTGTGTTGTCTAATGCCACTAGGATTTAGGGAATATGACTTAAAAATATTGAAGTTACTGATTCAGTTCTCCCAAAGAGAAGCAAATTGATAGTGTAAAATATAAATGAGCTGAACCTTTTGTTTGACATCAGTCACTGAGGTGATACTAGTAGGTTTAGAGATAAACAGGATATGCAACTCTTTTGATGTGGTTATACAGTGAACCATTTGAGACCCGCGCTCTTAGAAGCTGTGCGCCTATGCCAAGGTGCTGTGCAGGAGTGTGTGTAGTATGTACTGCATTCTTGTAGATTTTGGCTGGATTAAGAACCTCATGGGCCCCTGGGTGGCATTTTGTCTCTGCAATTGTCTGTGAAATGTTGTAATTTGTCTTAAACAAATTGCATCTCAGTACCCCTGACTTTTAGGACAGGACAACAGGGCACAAAATGCCTTCTTTCATAATAAGGATGATGTGCAAAAAACTTTAAAATATGAAAAGATCCAAATTAAAAGAAAGCAGTTACTATCAATGGCATAAATGTGTGCTTATTGTTTTTTGGAAGGTAACTGTAACCACTATTGCCACCTTTTTCATATACTATATTGTTTTATACTATGCAGTACAGTAAGCTATACACACTTCACAAATGTACTAGAGGTGTTGAAATTAATCAAATAATCGATGCATCGAATCGGGGACATGGACGATGCTGCAACAATAATCAGCCGGGCCATAATTGATTATTTCTGTATACAATTTAATGTATGCCTAACAACATTTCTGTTTACATATTCTGGTATGTTTTGCACATTCAGGAAGTGCCATGTGCTCAGTGCTGTAGTTTTATGTATCCAATTTATTTAGTATTAGAGCACTGCAGAATGTTTTGTTTTTGAAGCTATGAAAAGCTTTTAATAAAATATCCTATATGGCTTTAATAGAAAAATTTATTTGACGCATCGTGATGCATCGAGATATTGAATTGCTGACATGATAATCGTAATCGAATCGGGAGGTCAGTGAAGAGTCACACCTCTAAAATGTACTGTGAAGAACTTGAATTAATCTATCTAGCCATACATGTAGTGTATATAGGATTTCTTGTATTGTCATCCTTTTTACTGTAGCTATCATTTGGGTCTCTGGATCAGCAATGGATTTGCAATGTTTGCATTTTATTTAGTAGTATTTAAAGTGCTTTTTATGCTTTTTGGCTTTTCCCCTTTCCTTTATTGTGTTATATATCTTTTTGTGCACGTTATAGGTTTACAAAGTGAAAAAAGCCCAAAGTCCACCCCAAAGGGACTTACCATCTCCAACAGAAAACACTGTTCACAAACTGCTCCAGACAGCTCTATTGTAGTCCAGCCTTTATTTCCGCGATGAACGTGCGTCACTTTGTAACATGTTATAATGCTCGCCTAGCTGCTAGCATGGCACGCCCTCATACTCTGCAACTGATTAGCTAGCAGTACTTACTGAGCATGTGCAACTCCCAACGAAGATGGTACAGAAGTGAGATGCCTCACTCGGTAGCTAAAACGGGGGTGGAAAGAGGAGCTGCAGCAATGTGTAGTACAACAAATATATGGTGTTTTCTGAAAATTAAACCACATAATCTATTCTGGTACAACCTCTAAATACAATTAAGAACCTGAAAATGAGCATAATATGAGCACTTTAAAATATGACAAACTTTAAGAAAATGAAGGAAACAGGATTTTTGTCACTAAAAGTTTTACAAGTCCCTTATTTTTCATTGCCAGACCTGTCTCTACATTGTTTGTGCTGTTCCAGTGTGAAAGGTTTTGTATGACTGTTGATTAGGGCTGGGTCCGAATATTCATTCGATGGGTAGGTATTCGTTTTTCCTGTAAGTTATGAGGGTGGTGGCAAGAGTGGTGGATAAAAAAGCAATGGTATGTCGCATCTGCTACGCTAGAATAGGCTACACCAGTGGGAATACTACAAACATGTCAACTCATTTACGCCGACATCCAGAGGCGCGGAAAGTCATTTTCAGCAGGGGGTGCACCCCCCCCTTCCATGAAGTAGGCTACATGGTACGGTGCGTACTGCACAGTGAACTAAATAGGCATACATAAATCACATGCCAAATCACTACTGGTCAAAAGATGAATGACTTGGGGTGGCCTCTAACTCCCCCAGCTAGCTTGCGCCCCATGTAGGCTGAATGCGACCTGCGGCCTTTTGCTGCGTGTCATTCCCTCTCTTTCTCTCCCCCGTTCCTGTCTATCCGCTGTCACTATCGAATAAAAAATAATACCAAAGCATTGTATGGCTCAAGACTATGGCAATATAATATTCACTAAAATCACCCAAGCAGAAAGCACAATAGTAATTCTGAATCGTGATTGACTGAAGATATATCACACAACACAGCTGATTGCAGGTTGCAAAACAGTCACATAGTCAGCTTGCAACTTCACAAACTGCAAAAGCCAACATCTACTGCACTTGACAACTAAGTCTCACACAGGCCTGTAGCAGCATCACAAAATTATGATGCAATACGTCTGATATGCATGGCATTTCAATAAACTAAACAAAATATGTACATCATCTGGTCACACTGTCACAACAGATTATATTAACCTACTCAATTTACAGATAGCATAATAGCTCTTACCTTTTAGAAGTTCTAATTTCTTGTCTTTTTTTTTTTTTTTTTTTTTGCAAAGTCTCAGATCAAATCCTCAACGTCAAGCTCCCTCAGCAGCTCGCTAAACCCTACTACACATGCGTTGCTGTGTGTTGATAGAACTTTACAGGCAACGCAGTAAATGTCTCCGGTGGACACTGGACAGTGAATATAGAACCCACTCCCGTGGTACAGTTTCACCGTTGTGAAGGTGTCGGGTCAGTGCCTCACTAGTGAGAGAGCGTGTCTTTCTGCCGCCAGCCTCGTTCCGAGGTGCCATTACCTTGTTCTGTAATGCTGATGACCGGCCTCATCTCTGTCTTTTTCCACAACAACTTCGCTAAAGTTAACGTTAGCCACCGTTAGCTGTGGCTGAGTGTAGCTGGTAGAAGGCAGCGATTCTTCCAAGCTAAAGTTGGCTAGCTCCTCGACATCCTCCTCTTCGTCATTCCCAGCTGTTTTTAAAAAGCTATTTATTTGCGGGACATTTTTTATAGCAGCCGCTTCTTTCTCTCGCTTTTCTACACTTTCACTTGCTGATACAACCCAATCTGACCGGGGATCAGGTACAAATTAATTCCACTCTTTCAATCTCGACTCGTTCTTAGAAAGCTGATCTTGAATCAGTAAGATGTAAACAACCATGGTTAAAGTAATTGAGCCCCGTTACACTATGCCTTCATGAGCCCATTTCAGCCAGACCGTAGTTCCTGCTTTGTACAACAACAAAAAAAAGCCCAAATAGAGAACCAATTGTCCGAAGCACCAGCTGTTGCTCTGACAGCAGATGGCTGGACGTCAAGAGCTACACAAAGCTACTTGACTGTAATGTGTATAATTTTTCATAAGGAGCTGTTTTTGTTTTATATGCTGCTAAGAAGACACCCCAGAAGATGGGTCAGGTATAGCTCTGTTATTGTTCAAAGTAAAACAGATCATACTTTATGATGTTAGTTTTAATCAATAAACAAATTGTAAAAATCAAGTCAATTTCTCTGGCATTTCTTTCTTTTTGCTGTATCAAACCGTGACACCACTTTCTCGTATCGAACCGAACCGTGAATTTTGTGAACCGTTACACCCCTAGTCTGTGTGCTTATACTGTAGTAGCCTAGTGTCGTTTTCAGGCGATTTGATAAAGTTAAAGAGTACGGTCGTGCGTAAAGCCAATGCTTTCGGCGCTGGCTGAGCATGCATTCACAAACACTGCGCCGCTCGTCACTCCTCAGTCAAAAACGCAGGTCTTCCCATTTGTTTTGAATGCCTGCGGCAAAAAGTTGAGACTAATTCAAATTTTGGGGGGAAATAAAGCAACCTGACGTCACGCTGCGACAGACTCGTCAGTCCGCTTTGCGCCATTAGAGTTCAGTAACGTACAGTGGGGGAAATAAGTATTTGACCCCTTGCTGATTTTGCAGGTTTGCCCACTTACAAAGAATGCAAAAATCTACAATTTTTATCATATGTACATTCTAACAGTGAAAGACAGAATCCCAAAGAAAATTCCAGAAAATCACATCATATGAATTTATTAAAATTGATAACCATCTGATGAAGAAAAACAAGTATTTGGCCCCCTGGACAAACAGCATGTTAATATTTTGTAGAAAAGCCATTATTGGCCAGCACAGATGTCAAACGGTTTTTATAGTTGGTGACAAGGTTTGTGCACATTTCGGCAGGGATGTTGGCCCACTCCTCCCTGCAGACAGCCTCCAAATCATTCAGGTTCCGAGGTTGTCGCCTGGCAACTCAATTTTAAGCTCCCTCAAAGATTTTCAATTGGATTCAGGTCTGGAGACTGGCTAGGCCACTCCAGAACCTTGATGTGCTTCTTCTTCAGCCACTCTTTTGTTGCTTTGGCGGTGTGCTTAGGGTTGTTGTCGTGCTGAAACACCCATCCTCAACCCATCTTCAGCTCTCTCACTGAGGGAAGGAGATGTCGGTCCAGAATTCCACGATACATGGCCCCGTCCATCCTCCCCTCAATACGATGGAGTTGTCCCGTCCCCTTGGCTGAAAAGCACCCCCAAAACATGATGTTGCCACCACCATGCTTGACGGTGGGGATGGTGTTCTTTGGGTTGTACTACGTGTTCTTTGCCCTCCAAACACGACGAGTTGAGTTGAGGCCAAAAGTTCTATTTTGGTCTCATCTGACCACATCACCTTCTTCCAGGCCTCTTCTGAGTCGTCCAGGTGGTCAATGGCGAACTTCATGCGGGCCTGTACATGTTTCTTCTTGAGCAGGGGGACCTTGCGTGCGCTGCAGGATTTCAATCCATGACGGCGTAGTGTGTTACCAACCGTTTCTTTTGTAACTGTGGTCCCAGCTGCCTTCAGTTGATTCATCAGTTCCCCCCTTGTGGTTTTGGGATGATTCCTCACCGTTCGCATGATCAGGGACACCCCACGAGGCAAGATCTTGTGTGGAGGCCCAGACCGAGGGAGGTTGGCGGTGGTGTGGTGCTTCTTCCATTTCCTGATAACTGCACCGACAGTTGATCTTTTCTCTCCAAGTTGCTTTCCGATTCTATTGTAGCCCATCCCAGCCTTGTGCAGATCAACAATCTTGTCCCTGATGTCCGTAGAAAGCTCTTTGGTCTTGCCCATGGTGGTGATCTTGGATGCTGGTTGTTTGGGTGTTGCTGGTGTCTTTTATACAGGTAGCGAGGTGAGGCAGGTTTATTTGATGTAGACAATTGGTTTGGATTGGGGCTGTGTCTTAAAGAAAGACTAACTGGCTTGTAGGAGCCAGAATACTTGCTGTTTGTCCAGGGGGTCAAATACTTGTTTTTCCTCATCAGATGGTTATCAATTTTAATAAATTCATATGATGTGATTTTCTGGAATTTTCTTTGGGATTCTGTCTTTCACTGTTAGAATGTACATATGATTAAAATTGTAGATTTTTGCATTCTTTGTAAGTGGGCAAACCTGCAAAATCAGCAAGGGGTCAAATACTTATTTCCCCCACTGTAACAGGAAACAAGAAACATCAGTGCCTCTATCACAGCCACAAAAGACTTTAACACTATGAAGGTAAAAAGCGAAACACAAGCACTGAACTGCCCCGGAATTCGTGTACAGTAACAATAGGTGGCTGTGTTCTGCAACAACAAGGCAGAGTCGCTTCATCTTTTTTTTTTTTTTTTTTTTTTCTTTGAAATTAAGTTGCCTATAGTTTAGTTTTTTTCGATTGCTAAACGACAGTGGGCACAACTGGAGTCACGTGCAAAACTCAAACCACAGTCTGCCTTACCAACAGTCACCTGAGCTAAACCATTCACATCACCTGCAAAACTCATTCTAAGCAACACAACTCTTAACACATTTCAAAACAGGATCAGTGCAGCCAAACACTATGAACAATCCTCACTGAGGTAACACACACTGTCACTCAGAACACACTGAGAGTTAAAACACAAGCATCAAACACCAATACAGAAATTACAAACTTTCCCATCTTTACTGTTTGAACAATTTGAGTGACTTTACACTACTCAATAGTTTCTTTAAGGAAAATATATAGATTTTATAATATACCAATTTTTACGTAAGGTAAACAAAAAGGAATGAAAATCAGCAATTTGCTTAAATATAGTATTTTGTCTCTAGTAATTTATGGAATAACTGGGACAAAAAAAACTAAAGGTACATAACAGTAATAAAGAATAGTGTGACTAATCCTGCCTCTCTCCAGCATCATGTAGCAAGTTTTCTTCATCACATTGGGTGTCTGCATCATCTCTAAATACAAAGGAATGTAGTGTTTCCATTGCTTTCACCTCCATTACTTTCTGAAAAACAGTAAGAACGCAGTTTTACTATTGTAAAGATATTGTGTTTTTCACTTTTGTTTTTCTTAGCTGTGTATATAACTTCAGACATCTTACCTGACATAATGGTATCTTAACTCTTTTACCTGTTTCTCTCAAACGGTACAGTGTAGTATTTTTTCATTCTTATTTGGTGTTTGTCTACAAAAAGAGGCTTTCTGAGTACGTATATGTTCTATGTATATTAACTAGTCTAAAACAAGACACCTGCTCAGGCTTTCAGCTAAAATTCCAATCAGCACTGTTTGATAGGCCCCAGACTGACATCTATTCTGTTTTGAATGTGTGGTTAACAGTTTTGACAGCAGTGTGTTAGCATTTGAACAAAGTGCTGTAAATCTACAGTGTTGTGCACGTCATGGTTAAAGTCATGGGATAAGTGTGTAGAGTTTTGAAAACTGTGTTCAAGCAATGAAAAACGAACTAGAGTTTGCTCCACATGAACTGCTGCTGTGGAGACTGGAGTTAGTGTTTTGCACATGTGACTCCAGTTGTGCCTACTGTCGTTGAGCAATCGGAAAAAAAAATAAATTGTAAATTGTTATTAGCACAGCTGTTTATTTTGTCAAGCATGAGAGGACACCTGTATTTGTATCAGTATTTTTGCTGGCAACATTCTGTTGAGGCGGTGAAAAATCAAAACAGTGTGGTGTAACTAACTTCAATTCTAGCGTGTAAGACTTGTTGCATATTAGTCAACCATGCTTTGTAGCTTTGCTGTTACTCTTGCCTCATAATCACAAAATGTAGACTTCACCATCAAAAGTGTCTGTAGTCCTTCCATTGTTACAGTGCAGTGAGATCCTGCTAGTAATGTTAATGATTATGGAGATTTAAAAGCATTGATCTTTCAGAGTGGAGATTTGGGGACCTGACAACTATATTTTAGCTGATGTTTTAAAAAAAAAAAAGTCTGGCTATCATGCTATTATATTATGATGCCAAACGGCTAACTTGCCAAAACAGTAAAGTGGACGTACCTATTGGTTCAAATGGCTATGCACTGTGGGAGTGTACAGACTCTGTATTTGTTCCTAAAATGACTTGACAATAAATGAATCACTATGACTTCATTTTCCATATTCAAACTTCGTGTGGACAGCTTGACTAGTTTCTTTGCCCTTTTAACGTTAAGGAAATACAGCCTCCTACAGAGGCCATATACCTACCTATTCCTCTCCCACATAATGTTAAGAGGGGAAAATCTGGCTCTAAAACAGACTTGTTGTGTCTTATTTATCTTATGGGTAGGTTAATCCAAAACTTGATCCAAATAGCATTATTTTTCAATTTATTCTCCACCAAACAACACACAAGAGCTAAACTAACTTAGCTTGTTTCCCATAATTTGTAATGTTCTTACTGGCAATACACAAACTCTTTTAAGATTATTTTATTAAGTTATTCCTTCAGGTTTAGAGTACCAACAAACATCATACAAAATAAATAATAAATATACTGTATAAATAGAAATTCAGAGGTTTACAGGAGCTTACATCAAAAGCATTGACATTGACTGAGAACTTTTAAATACATTTCACAGCAGAATGTTGTAGACATTAGAGGAAAACATATATATACTTGTGGAAGTATAAGATTATTAATATGTAGTAAAAAGTAAAAAATAAACATTCAGTATGAATAGTTGCCTTATCTCCACATTGCAATGACATGGTTATAGATGTCAATATTTAGAGCAGCAAGATATATACCTGAGATCACTCAATTCCACATGTGTAGATGTTGCGTGATTACATAAAATCCTTAAAACACTCATATATTCTTGAAAAGTCCGTCTGCTTCAGAATCAATGGTTGGTCATGTCATCTCGTACTATATGGAAGTTTAGTTGTCCATTATTTGCATTTCATGACAGCTGAGCTTTACTTTTTTGAAGTAAGGTAAACGTTTTATTCAGAAACTCATGGAAAGGAGTTTCAGACCATCTTTCACACTTACATTCTGTTGAGTTTGTCAGTGCCTAGGGAGAAGAAAATGATGATAGTTCAGTCGATTTGAGTAGATTTTATGTTGTCAAATTTTTTTTTTTATTAAATCATTGGCACTTGATTTGGCAACACAGCGTGGGAAAATACTTACATAGCCTTTTTCCAATCGTTCTTGTATGAAACCAGCCAAGTATTCGACAGCGTCTTCTATGTATTCCTTAGGGTCTCCACATTCTACTTTGACTGTTCCATTAAATTCTCTCATAGCGCAGTCCAGTGCTGTAGTAATGCATTTTGGCTGTGTGAGAGAGAAAGATGTTTTAGCTTCCTTTTACTGCTCTGACTGAGGCAGACTTGTGGCTGCAAAATGAGAAGTCAGCTGCGTGAGGAATCAACACCTGCCAAGCTCATTTCCTGTACTAGAGAACCTTTACATGTGGTTTAAAAAAGCTCATCTAAACCCTGACACTTGAGCTTCTTTGATGCTGGGGAGTACCCAACATGACTTTTCTTTTTTTTTTTTTTTTTTTTTACTTGACTTACTATTCACAAACCGATCAATTCATCATCATATTTGGTACAGTACATACCTTTACCATTTTTCACTGTTAATTGTGAATTTTTCTGCAATGCATCTTGTTTAAATAAACAACCTGTAAACGACTTTAACATATTAAAATATACCCTTACCTCCACGTTTTCTGGAGCATAGAATTTTGAATCCGATGGCTGTATGGAAAGAAAAAAACATTGGACTGTATTAACAACTGGAAAAAACTTTGCAAACTGAGCAGGGAAATATATTTGGCTTAAAATTACTTACACATTCTACATTATCCCGCATATAGGAATAACCGAAGTTACCAATGGGTAGTGATTTTGTTTGAAGACAACCAGAGAGAGTTAAGAGAGTTATCCAAACGGCAATCCCAATAAAGTGCTCCATTTTTAGCTTGAAGGCTTGTCAGTGTGAGAAGCAAGATGTCTAGTGGAGTTGTTGTATTGGTTTACTTACCCCCTGTGCTTGATTGCTTTTATATAGCTGTGGGGTGGAAAGGGTGGGCTGAATTAGTTGCATATCACCTAATGCATACAGCGTTGTTTTTCCTTTAGATGACTCTTGGAATTTTTTTTTTACTATGCTACTACAACATGGTAAAATCCCTCAAGTGGCCTATTGTAGCACAGCATTTAACTTGAAGCTGTTCTGAAAGTAGGTTGGCCGTCCCTAGTTTGTGGTACAGAGGGTTTTTCTTTCTCTCTGTTAACTCTATTGGGCAAATGTTTGTCACAAACTGACACTTTTTGTACATATATAAAAGATGTTGTTGCTGTTTTACATGTATTTTTATGTCTTCCTTTAACTGATAATTGAATAAGGCACAGCTCACTGAAGAAAAATAATTTGGAAAAAGCCCTAACGACTGCAATGACAGTGAATGAATGCTGGGCCCTTGTGCTCTGCATGAGTTTGTTTCAACTTTATTTATTTTTTTTCTGTGATCTGAGGTTTATCTGCTCAGATGTCTGCTAGTGATGAGAGTGTGCAAGAGTGTGTTATGGGTCTTCTATTACTTTATTGCTTCATTAGTTTCATCATGCAAATGTCATTCATTGCTGCTGGTTAACTTTCCACTTTCCATTTCTACATGGTTCTTTATTTTCTGGTCTCGGTGTATTCCCACTGCCTCCGCATTAGTGATATATTCCTGCTTTGTTGTATGTTTACAGCCTGGTAAAAAACAGTTTTTGGTCTCTATAGCTCTTTAATAATAAGTTCCCCCTTCATGACAACTATATTCAGGCTTAAAGGTCTGCATAATTAAGAGCCTGGCACTTTGAGGGACAGGTGTGCTGCTCTCATAGGAAGTGAGCATATGGCGCTTTTCCATTACATGGTACCTACTCGCCTCGCCTCGACTCGCCTTTTTTGGTTTTCCATTACGAAAAAAAGTACCTGGTACCTGCTAACAGGTACTTTTTTTAGTACCTACTCAGTCGAGGTTCCAAGCGAGCTGAGGCGAGCCGAGAAGGTGACGTGAAACCCTGCAGGCTGCTGATTGGTCTGAAAGAAGCGTCATTGATCACTGCATTGCTAGCGATAGACGGCATTTTTAAATAGTTTAGCCAGCGGTGTTTTTTTGCTGCCGGAGGCTCCACGCAGAGCTTTCTCTGTAGCATACAAGTGGCCTGATGGTTATACTGGTGCGCTGGTGTGTGCATGTGTGATGTGTGTGTGTGTGTGTGTCGAGTCGCCGTATGTGTGTGTGTGTGGGGAGCTAGTGAGCGAGGGAGAAGTGAGAGAGTGACGGCAATATCTGTGAGAGAAACAAAGCGAGTAGCGACTCTAGAGTCATATATATGTGACCACGGTGGGAAATCTGGAGCAGTAAACGTTAACTATCTCTTTGATATCATGTTGTTTACGGAGACGGAGAACCAGGAAATGCGTCGTGGATATGTCAATGGGAAAGCAAGCTACTAAGCCACTCCCACGGCAGTCGCTATGACGACCAGCCACGCTGAGGCGATACTAAAATCTGCAATGGAAAACGAACGCACAGCGAGTCGAGGCGAGTAGAGTTAAGTAGAGTCGAGGCGAGTCGAGCAGGTACCATGTAATGGAAAAACGCCAATAGACTGTAGGCTTTCTTCAGCCTGCCTCGGCTCCGTCCAATGCTTTGCATATTTTTTGGTTAAGACCATGTCAGGCACTGCCAAGATGCCCACGGCTGGAGCTACCGCCACTTACTTTGAGCTTCATGAGCTCAGGATTATTAGGGCCCTATTTTAACGATCTGAAACGCAAGTATCAAACGTGAAAGCAAGTAGCTTTGTGGGCGGATCTTGGGCGCTGTTGCTGTTATACCGGCGGGATAAATGACTCTTGCGCCCGATGCAAATCTAAAATGGGTTGGTCTGAAGTAGCTACATTACCCATAGGTGTGGTTTGGGCGTAACGTGCAATAAACCAATCAGAGCATTATCTCACATTCCCTTTAAAAGCAGGCATGCTAGTTCCATGGCAGATTGCTATTATTATGGCGGATTTGCTAGGCGCACGCTCTTAATACATCCATGGGCGCACGCCAGGAGCGGTTCACAGCCAAGGAGACCGACGTTTGCTATTGATTTTTAAAGAAATGTCACAAAAACATACTTAACAATTAAAATAAACAATTCTGTCTCTCCTCTCCCGTGCTGCTGCTGGGGCATTTGGGTTAAGTGGCATTGGCACATGCAGTTCAATATCATATCTCCTTAAGTCCTCAAATATTTGCTCATTTATGTCAACCCATCCATGATTCATGGAAATGTTGTGTAAAACAAGGTCATATTTGTATTTGCTGCTGGGTCCGTGAGATGAGAGAAGCAAAGTGTATGCGCGGTGTGCACACTCTACATTACGACCAAGCATGCGCCCTTAAAATAGCATCTGAATAACGCGCCACTGACTTTAGACTAGGTTTTTTCTGGTCAGTGGCGGAATTGTTTTCTGAAACTGTAAAATAGCACTAGGGAACGTTTGCGCCGGAACACGCCTCCTCAGATGGGCCGATCTGAAATCTTGCTCCTTATGAGGTCATAAGGAGCAAGGTTACCTCCCCTTTCTCTGCTTTGCCCACCCAGAGAATTTGGCCCAGCCATGAGAGCGAGACATCATGGCTTTCAAACGAGCAAAGTGGCAGTTGTTCAAAGACTATTTGTCATTATCTCAAACCGTTGTGTAAGAGGGTCAATCGTGTTTGTGCTATGACGCACAGACAGCCTTATAGCCTATTTTGGTTTCACTTTTAATGACATTAGGTTATGACTGTATGTTGAAATAAAATTATCATGAGATTAAAATAGTCAATTTATAACTTTGCTATAAAATATTATAAATTTATAGCACAGAACCCGGAACCAGTTTCCTCGCATATTAGCGTCATGATTTGTGTGCGTCTAATGGTAACCACTATTTGGCAAGGCCACTAGCCATCATGGATGAGTTGTTGCTAACGGAAGGCACAGACGTGTCTGAGATAGATAAAACAGTGTTTATTTATTGTTATTGTACAAACATTTTTTAGTTTGAATTTAAATAATAAAAAAGCTTTAACTGAAAAGGTATATATGTTTCATTATTAGTAGCCCTTGAATAAAACTGGTGAAGTCTTGCAAACTTGATTATATAGATTTGATTTGGTGTTGAATTGCATATTAACAATAAAAAAAAAATCTCCCTTTTAAACACTTTTGGCCTGAAGTAATTAGAGTGTAAGGTAAAGCCTTTCTACAATATGATTGCTGCAGTAGAAAAGAACAGCAGTGGTTAGTCGTGGGATGGTACTGAAATATTATTTTGTTCATCAGAAAAAGAGAACACTCGCAATAATCCCTTTACTTTGCTATTTGCATCTTGTTGTACATTAAAAACCAGTAGGGCGCGATCGCAAAAGGGGTGCTATCTGTGTAGGAAGATGTGAACGGTTTATGACTTACTGAAAAAAAGTTCAGTCAAAAGATTTTTTTTCACTTTAATCCCTGCAGACTAGTGGCTTAAATACGGTTGAAGTAAAGTTTGAAAAGCGGAAATATTTTTCCTTTTCTGACACTGTCAAGAGACCAATCACCAATATTTTACATGAGCAAATCATGAATCACAGTTGTAATTGTTCACATTTTATTAGCAGATTTTCACATTGTGTTCATAGATGTGGTACAGTTGTATAATAAATACATAAAATAAATATATAAATAACTTGAGAACTTTTTGCAGTGTTTCTGAACCATTACTTAGAGGGAACAAAATCAAATTTTAGTGCAGTGTATAATATTAAATAATGATGAAGTAGAGGAAACCTCTGTAGGATCAGTTTCCATCATTGATGCGTTGAAGAAAGTTTTTGAGGTTGTTCACAAACTTCTTAAACTCCGATTTCTTGGTTTTCAACTCGCACTCTGCAGAGATCTGAGGAGAGAAGGCTGGTTTAGTATTGGATCATTGGAGCATTTTGATCAAAGGAACTAATTTAAATAGTTTCTTCGGCAATACTTACAAATTGCGGGCCAGCTTTAAAAGCTGTCAGAGTTTGTTCAATTCGCTCATCGTCATCTTTACATCTGGAAAGATTACGCAGCTTTATTGCGTGTGTCAGCTGTTCCATGAAGTGCGTCAGGGTTGCATTATGGCATTTTTCCTGACAGAGACACAACAATCCTTTGGGTTACACTCAGTCCCGTGATGAAAACCAACAAAATTATGAAAGTCACTGAAAAGTTGAATCTGATTTGATTGACTATCCCATTAAAGAGAAAAGCTGATTGCAGATGTTGGTGTTAGGGTTAGATTTACTGTCAGGGCTAGATTTACTATCAGGTAGACAAGTGTCAACAGAAGCCTCTCATCATTTACCAGTGCTAGTTTAAGTAAGTGGGAATTCATTTAATTTCTCTTAATCACATGCAAACAATGTTTAAGAAACAAATGCTTTTTTAAAGCAGTTTTAAGAAAACAATCTCTACCCTTTTAGTGGTTGACACTAGGATTGCTAACAAAAGAGGCCAGTCTCTCAAAAGAAAAAAAGTGTGGTAATGTAACCACAGTTGTGGAGCTAGTCTTTTAGACAGGTTTGGTTGCTGCAATCTGCAAAAGCAGCATCAACATCCTGAATGAGCACCAAAACCTGATCTGCAGAGATCTCTTACCTCATCCACATTTGTTGGGGAAGTGAAAGTCACATTGTTTTCCTACAAAAAGTTGGAGAAAAACACAGTTTTACTATTCACTTTCAGTTAAAGCATTTTCTTCATTGGAACACCTGGTTGGTTTTCCAAATAATTTCTTAAAAAACTATTTATCATAACTTACACATGTAACGTCTTCAAGTAGCTCAATGCCCAGGTCTTCCAGGTCGAATGAGGGGCTTGTCGGTATTGGATTTGCCTGAAGATAGACTATGAGAAACATCCAGAGGGCAATTCTGAAACACTGGTCCATACTGAACTTTTGAAAACCTCGATTACAGTTGCTTTGAAGATGTACGATAGCTCTGTTCGTCAGTGGCTTGTGGTGTCCTCTAGTGCAGTTTGCCAATTTATAGGGTATAGCAGAAAAAAAATGAGTAGGCTGGTTAAGGGTTTGCTCTTGGAGGTTGTCTTATTTTTTCCTATTAATCATCTGGCAGTTTTCCCTTATCAAGTGCATGGTGAAACCCCAAAGTTGGAAAAGACCAGGTGGGCACAGAGTCCCCTTTCTGATGATTACTGAAAAAGTTTGTCCACATTTGAACAGATAAGACCATCATATAAAAATACTATCACAAAGAAAATGGGTTTGATGTATTTGTAGGAGATTTGTTTTCGTTTTATTTCTGTTTACTTTGACTGTCCCTGATAAACCAAAGTGAGCATAATGAAAGATCTAAGAGGTTTGGCTTCCTTTCTTCAGAGAAATATGCGGTTACAACTTACAAGCCCACAAACTTATCTAAAACATCCATGTCTTTTTGATTTTGGGTTTTGTCTTGAGCTGATGGCGCAGCTAATTTTAAACTGTTTGGCATTGTTAAATTTCGAAAAAATCATTCATATACAGTGTGCATTCAAATGGTAATGCATTAATGCAATAACTATGAACTATACTCCAAATAACAAAATCTGAAAGGATCACTCAGAATGCGGTCATAAAATACATTGTTTGCAGAGTCAAACTGTACCGGACTCTCCCAGTGACCATGCTGCTCTATGGACCAGCGGCGCAGCAAGAAGCTGCCGCTGACGGACGCAGAGCTCTCCTTCTGTCTGTCTGCGCGCGGGCTGCGCTGCTGTCTATTAGTATTAAATTGAGACAGTTTCATAAACGGTAAATAATAAGAATAAGCTCCCTTATTCAGGGGAATAACATTGTCTCACTCTGCCTCTCTGCTGAGCCCTGTTAAAGTAACAGCAGCAGTTAAACTGTATTTCACACTGATGGTTACATTTGCAATTAACCCGCGGTTCACATTCATGCCGAACCGTATGGCCGGTCTGTTACACTACTGTAGGCCTATAGGCTATTCAACATCCCTGACAATTTCATTTAATGTTTTGTATTTATAACACTATTTTATTATTGTACAAATTAGCTTCAGTAATAGCATTTACCTTATGTTAGTCAATTATTTTTAACTAAGGAGCAAAATGTGCTCCTTGGGGAAAAATACGATTATGCCCTGTTTATACTAAACAAATGAACCGGACTTTGTGGTCAATTGTAGTCTGATGCGAAAGCCCCCTTCCCTTACTGCATTGTATTCCGTTATATTTAAAATTTTGAATTGTTACCTGCAGAATTTTGTATTGTCCTTGACATGAAATAAGACGTGTTCACCATAAATTTGTACGTGAAAATGTATCAGAATGCAGGAAAGGAATATTTCCTGGGGGAGGACCCCCAGACCCTGCCCTTCATATGTGTCCCCCAAAGGCCCATACTTAGCCAGGAAAAAAAACCTTGGAAATGGAGAACCAAGTACAAGTAAACACAAGCATTACTGGCTCCAAGTACAGATGCATCTTGTGTGAGTTACATCACACACGCAGCAAAGATGAATCAAGGGTTTCTCTTCCACCGACGATCTTTCGGGGATTCCCCACAAGAATCCCAGGTGACAAAGGAACCATACCATGACCTCTACAACCTCGCATATTGGTCATTGTCGTCAGTTATTACCTGTTGCTAAGTGCTTCTGTAACTGGTTAGGTTTCAGTTTTGAGGTTTCTTCAGGAGTCACTATAATAATGAATGTGACAGGATTTTGACTCGAGTGAAGAGGGTGGGGAAATTTTAATCCATGGAATCTGTCGCTGTGTGGGGCATCCCTGCTGTTTCCATGTCTAACTGTGAAGTCCTTGCCCACTCCTTGCTATTATGATGCAAGTGTCTTTTTTTTTTTTTTTTCTGACTGGTCAAAAAGCTAAAAAGTCAGATTTAAAGGGGTTTAATTCTTATCCAAGATTATTGTCAACCAAACCCCAATATTCTCTGGTTATGCATTGCTGTAGATGCAACATTTAATATCAGGGTTTCAACTCAAATTTGATCCCATGCAGATTTCCTGTTTTTATGTTCAGTGAGATTCTGTGTTGAGGTTTAGAACCACAATCTTCAGAAAATGTAAGATGCAGCTTGCTGAAATAACTTTCCTTGTTCTGTTTAATGTTCTCATACAGTACCTCTATTATATTTTAAATGTTATTACCATTGCAGATTTTCCTTTGTGCTTCTTTTTAATTTTTGTTATTAACTTTGTTTTTAAGTCTTCTTATTGTTGCAATATTGTTGCAATGGTTTACGAAACGTCTTTGTAAGTCTCTATCTTCAAAAGCTGTCTCCCACATGATATTAATGCTTCCGTGAGGTAGATTTTAATAGTGTGGGGTAGATTTTGAAAGTGTGGAATATCAGATATAAGTGCTGTTCTAAACACAATTCACTCAAAGCCTTTTGTGACGTCAACATATGTGTTTCCTCATGGACTCTAAAAAGTACTGAGTCATCTTTGCCACAAGCGCACACCACCTACAGCACAGGGCATGTAAATCATGCTGTCCAAATTTGGGAACTTCCTCCTGCACTTTTCCAATAGTTATTTCATATTTATTTATGAAATTTACAGAATTTTATACTTGCTTTATTATTTTCGTTGATTGTTATTACTTGTATTGGTCTTCGTTTCGTTGATATATAAGAATGCACCAAAATGAAAATTCTTATCCGAAGATGAATAGGGGTGGAACGGTACACAGAAGTCACGGTTCAATTCATACCTCAGTTCAGACATCACGTTCGGTTTGGTACAATGGAGGGAAAAGCAAAACAAAAATACAGAAGGCAATTTATTTTTTTTTATTGTGCATCAGGCTGTACCACCTAGTGTCATCCAGTCTCTCCAACTGAGCTAGCTGCAATAGCCTGAAGTGTGTAAAGTAAGATGTAAACCGTAAACTCCATCTCCAGACTCCATCTGTAACTTGTAAACAAAATGAGACAATGAGCTATAAAACTGAAAATACAGCATCTGCTATTTATGAAAGTGCAAATTACATAGAATAATAACAAAACAAAAATTCTACTTAGGCGAGACCTTACCCCACAAAACAAGTAAAGTATTCTTACTATTAAGTGC
Source organism: Perca flavescens (assembly GCF_004354835.1). Taxonomy (NCBI): domain Eukaryota; kingdom Metazoa; phylum Chordata; class Actinopteri; order Perciformes; family Percidae; genus Perca; species Perca flavescens. Next base: position 7,715,706 of record NC_041340.1, on the reverse strand, counting down.
GACAGGCATACCTTTCTATTTTCCACTCTGCCACGACCTCCTCTAGCTTCTCAGCTAGGTGAGTGCTTGTGTGCGCTGCTCATACAGGGACTGCATCTGTAGAATTGACGCTTTTCCCACTCGGTCAATAAAATGAACAGTCACCGTGAGATAGCTTTTCCGTATTTGTATCTAAAGGCTGGTTAAGCACTGTAGGGAGGGGAAGTTTTTTTTTTTTTTTTTTTTGTCTTATTCCAGTGATTGGCACATCTGGGTGATGGCGTTGAATATGCGTTAGCATGTTAGATGTGTTTCCACTCACATACCCAACAACTGCTGAACAATGGCGACACACAGTCCTCGTCTTATCCACTGTAACTGACTGGGAAACCGAGGGGGTGCTGAACGTCAAAAAGTATGGGCTTATCTGCTAATGTTAGCTACAGACCGTTACCTTGAAACCATCCAGCCAATAGCCGGTACCGTAGGGTGATTTAACGTCACCGCTCATTTTACACATAGTTTAACAAGTGAACATTACTAGCTACGTTTTTCATGTTGGTTTTGATTGGTATGCTCCCCACTGTTTTTTTAACAGTTGTGACAGTGCTTCCACGCTGCTGACATGTTGCTGGATTTTTTTTTAAGCGTGCGCACCTCTCACAGCGGTTGCTGTTTGATCGTGTCATCAAAAACGTAATTGTTAGGCAAAATGTATTCTGCCTTTTTACTTATTCAGCCAAATAAGTTGCCAAACATTGGTGCATTCCTATTGCTATGCAAGGTAGTTTAATAGATTTATCTTAGTCAGAAATCTGCCAAACTCTGAACTGCAATGAACTAATTAATTGATTAACTCACAGATTATTTTCTTGGTTAATCAATGCACCGTTTAATATATTAATTGTCAGAGTCCAAGGTGATTGCTTTAGATTTCAGTCCAAAGCCCCGAGTTTAGTCGATTTATACATTCTGTGCTTGTCTCAAAAATTTTAGTATAGTAAAAAACAAAGTGGCGTGTGTGATATTTTGGGCCTAAACTGAGGAAGAACAATGAAGTTAGTCTCTTCCCTTTTATCTGAAGGCGTTTATTTATAACAGCATTTTATAGGTTGACTGTATGTTGAATTGTTAATTTTCTAGTCCGATAATAGTACAACCCTTATGCCGTATCTTCAAAGAGTAAGAACATTACGCAGTAGGTCCCAGCTTTGCACCTATTGCCTCTTGCTGATAGCAAGTCTTTGAAAAACTATTTATTTATTCATTAATGTAACATTTCAAAGTTGGATTTGATTTGATCATTTTCTATTTCAAGAGAGACATAGTGGATCAAATACTATACCTCATAAGTTAAATCATTTTGTGGCCTTTTGAATGTTTTCCTTTCTATGACATGTGGTGTGGAGGGAATGTCATTTGTATTACACACTGACCAAGAAAAGCACTTCATGGCCAAAAAAATCAGTCAGTCAGAAAGAGAAAAAAAAAAAAGAGAAAATATTTTGGTTTCCGTGATAGTAGTGACGTCAGTGGAGCCGGTGGATGTTTGGTTACCACAGGCCACCACAGCGTAGTATCACGCTCAGGTGATGGCCTTGCTGAACTACTGTTTTGCATTTGAGTCAGAAATGACTTCAGAGATTATCAACATTTTTAATCAGTCCAATTTTTTTTTGTTTACTGCATGGTACCCACACGCTTGTCATTAAAGGTTAGAAGGCATTGTTTTTATTTTAGTCAAAGGGAAATTTTAAGAACAAAGGTCTACATTGCGGTTGGTCAAGTGGGGAAAAAAGGCATATTTCTGAACTTGAGAAAATATGTTTAAATCTGTGGATTTTTTCCCCCCATCACTGTTTGAAGCGATCCATGGACAGGCCACTCAGTCTGTTTTAAACAATCTTGTTATGAGTAGGGCTGTGTCATACATACGCCACTTTATGAGATCAGTCTGTACAAAGCCATTCTTACAATTAATATTCTACATAAATATCTGTTTGATCCATCTGTGGTGAAAAAACGACAAAATAAAACCAGATATCGTAAATTCAAACAAAGATACATTTTACAAAAAAAACTCAAATGTTTTGAATTTATATTGGCATGTTATGGAATTTATTCTCATGAATAATACGATAAACAAGACAAATAGATTGATGCTGTTTTTGATGCCTCCGTCTGGCGGAGCACATCGTTTTAATATGGTCATCTTATGCAGTATCATAGTGTTTTATACAGTGTTTTATTTATAGGGCTTTAGATCGTTTTATTTTGGTCTAAAGCATGTTTTACTCTTTGTGAAAGGTGCAATAGAACGTTTTACTAATTACATGCTCCTTGCTCAGAACAATTTGTCATTTACAATTAGAGTTATTCCGACATCTTTAGCTTTTTAGATACAAAATGGGTAAAGGCATGTCATGCGTAATGTTGCACAATGGCTGTTTTTTTTTACTGTTAGGAGATGTGGCAAATGGAGACAGACATCAACAAGCCTTGCTGGCAAACGAGGACGAGTGGCCTCAGAGCTGGTTCCAACTTCCTGGAGCTTTCCTGTTGGGTCTTGGTGCTGTTTTGGGCCCAACATTACAGAGGACCACTTGGAGAAACCACGCCTTGCCTGTCCCACTTCATGAGGAGTTATCTCCGGTGTCCCGGGGGGGGTAAAATACTTATTTTCATAACAATCAAGTATCAAAAACTGAGAAGCACACGCTGTTGGATGCTGTCCTCCTCTCCTAATCTTTCTTCAATGCCTAACAAATCTATCTCTTTCTCTCCCTGACCCTGTCTTTCACTGGTTGAAGCCTGAAAATATTGTAAACAAATTAATAACATAACTAATTCCACTGGTCGGACTGTTCAGCTCTGTTTGAGACTGATACCTCCGGTTCAGGCTGGTCCTCATCCTCAACACAGGCCTTTTTCAGTCGCAGAAAATACTTTTCAATACTCCTCTGGATTGAAGCAGCAAACATTCAGTGTAAGAGTAAAAAATGACATTTATAATAAGTTTATTTGATTCACAGCTGCTACATATAGTGTTTTGACCTCGACAACTCAACTGCATTTTACCGCAAACTTGCGACTAGTTAACTTTCTAAAGCGGGCGCAATCGCTTTTTTGGTAAGAGTTGGGTGGGGACTCCAACATTAACACACTGACAACATTGTATTCAGAATATAAAATATTTTTATAGCACTTTTTAATGTGTGATTGTGTAAAGGTGTTCACGAGATACCAACCTTTCGTGAACTTGTGAATTGCGCCAGCCGTCTTCTATTCGTTTTCATGGGGACAAACTGTGTGTGTGTGTGTGTGTGTGTGTGTGTGTGTGTGTGTGTGTGTGTGTGTGTGTGTGTGTGTAAACTTGAACCTGACGAAAAGATTGGATAAACATAACAAATGCAGATTATTTCACACAGGGTTGGAGTATGACTATTATGTTAAGCATATGATGTCACTGTTCCTGGGGCTGAGAAAATCCCTTTGTGACTATACTTTGTGACTATAGCTAAAATATCCAAATTTGGACAACAGGAGGCAGGGATGAGCAATCAGCTGCAATGGCTGATATATGGCTATCTTGCTTTTGCAGAACAGTATTTTTCAAGTTCAGTTTACACATATTACACATTTTTTGATAGCCACTGTGGAAAAAACCTTCACTCAACTGCACACAACCACACCCACCAAAACAGTTTCACAAAGTAGGCTTATATGGTCTCTTGATGTTTGCCAGGTACACAGCGGTTAGGCTGTGTACTCTTATTCATCTGTACAACACAGCAACTCTGTTTGCTTTTTTTCATCAGTTTGGTTTAAAGAAGACAATTCCACACATCACATTGTAAAATCTTACTAGAGCATTGTATCATGTTTTTTTTCTTAACGTATTCAAAGTAAAGTAAGCTTTGGAGTGAATAAATATGCCTCAGAACTGCAGTATGTGTTGCTTGAACAGTGATTGTCCAACAGTACACTAAATATATTATCTTATTGTTTTGTAACACAATTATGCCGTTTCAGGTTTTAAATCTTGGAAATGTTGAAATTTCAAAATGAAAATAAGCCGTAAACAACAACACAAGTGTTTTTGTATGGTTATAAATACCAGTGAACGTTGTTGCCATTGTGGTATGCAGGCAGTTACGTAATAATGGTGGCATCTTAGTTAATCGCAATAAGTCAACAACTCATAATAAAACCCTACTGACTGTACACAGGTCCCTTACGGAGTCTGAGATATTGGATCAGTTTACTACATAAGGTCACATAACAAATAACCTTGTAATTATAAATATTTTATAGTTACAATTATTATGTATACTAGAGGGCGACAGGTGCACGTATTGAATTTCAGCTCTCTGACTCATCTCAAAAAGATAATTTCAGTAAAAAGGTAGCACTCCCATTAGTGACGAAAAATGTAATTTCACACTGATGTGGAAAACTTGTACTTCAGGTCAATCTTCACTTTGATGAATAAAAACTCTATTAGACCCAGTTGTCCTTAGTTGAATATGTTTATTACAACACAAATCTTAACTTAGAGTAACATTACATTTGCTCATGCTTTCCCACGTCCTACAGAATCATGTACAGTATAATCTACTGCTTACCAGGCCTAATCTCAGGACTGTTTAATTCTAGTTACCCCTCAAGTAAATACTGAACTTGGGAAGACTGCTTTTCATTACTTTGCATCTTTATAAATTGAATAAATTTAGAGGATTTATAAACTTGAACCTGAAGAAAAGATTGGATAAACATAACAAATGCAGATTATTTCACACAGGATTGGAGTATGACTATTATGTTAAGCATATGATGTCACCGTTCCTGTCACAAAATCTCAACCCATTTGAACACCCATGGGCTGAGAAAATCCCTTTCGAATATACGGTGACTTTAGACAAAATGTCCAAATTTGGACAACAGGAGACCAACCAGCAGCAACGTATGACACATGGCTGTCTAGCTTTTGCAGAACAGTATTTTTCAGTTTACACATATTACACATTTTGTGATGGCCAATGTGGAAAAAAAAACCTTCGCTCAACTGTACACAACCACACACACCAAAACAGTTTCACAAAGTAGTCTTATATGGTCTCTTGATGTTTTCCAGGTAAACAGCTGTTAGGCTGTGTACTCTTATCCATCTGTACAACACAGCAACTCGGTTTGCTTCTTTTCATCAGTATGATTTCAGGTGTAAAGAAGGCAATTCCTGTAATCTGTAAAATAAAATAAACATTGACATCTGCGCACACAAGATTTTTTTTAATTTTTTTTTTGTAGGGCCATTTCCACCAGCTTGTGTGAGCTGTCCATGGTTTCACGAAGTAGTCTTATATGGTCTCTTGATGAAGATGTTTGCTATCACCGTCGCGGTCACAAAAGCTCAACCCATTTCAATATCCATGGGCTGAGAAAATGCCACTTCTGGAGCTTATAAACCTCTTTCAAGAAAGCGTTTTCAACATGCTATCAACGAGACTGCCCTTAGCAGATATACTGATAGATCTTGTAGAGCAAGGCTCTGTTCAAAAATAGGGAAGAGTTGTGACCTATCAAAATAAAACTATAGGCTTGAATACAGTAGTTTTTTTTTTCTGGATCCTTTTATTACTCACTTGTTTCCCATTGTAGTTGTGAAATGTTTAAAGTTTATTTATTTAGAGAAACAGGGACAGCGTACAATAAACATTAACCCCAAGGGGAGAGATGCATAGTACCAGGTTTTAGTTCAAGAGCTAATTTTCACCCGTAGTCCCTGGGCAGGCTGATCTTAACTAAAATACACAATACATCATACATACATGAATAGTAAAATTTACATTGACCAAATAAATAAAATATAAGAAAAGGTCATATTCACACCTTTCATGTACTCAGATCTACTCTTATAGACCACAGAACACACACTTAAACCACACATACATATATCACACATACATAAAATATAAAAAAGGTCATATTCACACCTTTCATGTACTCAGATCTACTCTTATAGACCTCAGAACACACACTTACACCACACATACATATATCACACATACATAAAATATAAAAAAGGTCATATTCACACCTTTCATGTACTCAGATCTACTCTTATAGACCTCAGAACACACACTTACACACACACATACATATATCCAGTCACGTGTGTACAAATTTGATTTGACAAAAGCCATTTCTTTGTCTGTCTTGCAAGCGTGTAAAAGTTTGTGCTTCTTATCAGCTCTGTAGGCAACATATTCCACTGACGAGCGGCCACACAAGAAAAATCATTTATTCCAAATGTCCTGTTTAGGGATCCTGCATTCACCTCGCACTGTAGATCTAGTTGCTCTAGCCGTTATTTCAGAGCCCAAAGATATGAATTCTGAAAATTCTGAAATGTTCACATTCTTGCATTGAAATACATATTTTTTTCTCTTAAAGGAAAAGGGTGATATTTTTTAATTAAGTTTATCTAGTGGGTTAAGTCAACACAGGCTCCAGTGTTGCAAGGATCTTTGTTCACAGCTGTGAAATACATCTTGTCAAAGTTTAAAGAGTTTGTTTTGATGAGTTTGTGTTGCTGAAATCCCCCTTGACATCTGGGAAGTCCACAGTAGTGGTGTTTGTAGTGAGGACACCTGCTTAAAAACATGTTTGCACCTGTCATTGTGAAAGTTGTCAGAGGTGTTTGGCTTTGCTTTGTTGCTGCATACTTGCTCGTTAAATTGTTTTTGTGGTGGTTTTCTCGCCACAGAATTTAACCATGTCAGCCCCCATTACAAATTCACCTTGTTTGATGATTAAAGATGATGGTTAAGGTGAATATAGACAGACAGACAGACAGACAGACAGATTTTATATGGATTTACCTTCTATTCAAAGTGCCCAAATACAATTTCTTCCCCTCGGGTGACACAAGCCTAATTTCATGTTTTATCAGAATCTGGTTTATTGCCAAGTAGGTTTTCACATACAAGGAATTTGCTTTGGTGTTATTGGAGCATAGACAATAATTATAAATATAGAATAGAAAAAAATACAATACAAATGGGGTACAAATACAAGAGTGGTGGAGGATGCGAGTATCATAACCCTTATCTTTTTTCTGCCCGCCTCTGGGTCCTATTACGGTAAATTATTATCCTTATCAGATAAAAGAAGACCCAATGAGAATACAGGACATAGCACAACAATAGCAAAACAACACAGAACATGTTTTAAAGAGTGTAAAACTAAAAGCTGGATTGGAACATTTTCTTCAGTTCCTTGCTGGCCTAATGTTGTTCACATGGCACTGGCTAAAACTTGGCTTCAACATGGGGCCCTCTGGTGGTGGTAAAAGGGCAATTGAGTTTGTATACAAAAAGCTTGGTCAGGCCTGTAAATTAATATTGGTATTGGTATAGTACTGCTTATAATGGGCCTAGAATTCTGTGGTTACGGAACTTTGATGACTTCACTTGCATCGTTGTACCACGTTTGTAAGATTTTACGTTGAAGTACCACTGCACAGCAGCAGCACCAATCAGTCGACGCCGCTTTTAAAATGCCAAACACTTAAAAAGGGAAGCAAGGTTGTTGGAAGTATCAGTGCAGACAATGTAATGAATACATTCTAATAGAAAGTCAAGAAACAAAAGTACATCCTCAAAAAGAGATCAAAACCATTTTTAACGATGCTTTACATTATTACGGCTAAATGTGTATAACGGACACAATTTCTGTCCCTCCACCTCCTCGCCAGTATAGTTAAATCAGCAATGGTACTATTTCCATGATACTTTTTACGACAACTATCATGACAGAATAAAACTATTAAACAACTGAAATGGTGTGACATTTTGTACACCAAGTCTATTTGCTTTAGTCCAACACATACAGTGCCAGTAAAAATTGTGGACACACCTTCTCATTCAAGTGAATTTGTATTGTATCCAAACCTTTGATTGGTACTGTATCTTGTTGGCAAACCAAGAAAAATATGTTCACTTGAGCATAAATGTAAATTAGCTTTTTTGCTTTACTTATCAGCTGGAAGGTTGCATATTGCCACCTACTGCTGAAAATGGAGAACAATCTAATTTAACACAGCAATTTGTATCATGCCAAATGACTGGAAAACAGTTCCCTTGTCCCACTACCTTTTACAGAGTTGATGAAAACTTGAAATAATGATATCGTACAAATAAACCAAGCAAACCAAAAACCTCAGTGCGGTAATCTATTTAATATTTTCAAATGGTATAAACATTTTAATACAAATTCCTTTACTAAGGCAAGTCATACATAGTAGAAATGTCATTATATACTTCATATTCTTTGAGAACTACAACATTTAAATTATTTTTCACTTTAAGTGAAAGGAGGGAAGAAAAATACAAACTGCCGTGTCCACTGGGTGGCGGCAAAGCAGCTTTCTAAAAATACAATCTTTATAGCTTGAGTGGGTTCACCACCACTATCTAAATAAATAATAAATAAGTTAAATATTTAGAGGGCTAAAACATGTTTAGCTTTTTTTCAGCGTAGTGTCTTCTCTACATTTAATCGTTGGTCACAAGAAGATCTTCACCTATTGGATCATGTTCAGTCTTGCTATGGCCTAAAGAGAGAAACAGGGATATTTTATTATTACATCAGTCATTGTTTCATATATATTTACATCTTTGCAACATTAATGACATGTGGTGCTACATATTTTTGTGAAACGTGCAAGAAAATGCCCTTACCTTTTGAACAAAAGACTCCATTCTGTTGAAAAATGTTGTGGCATTTTCCTTGGGATGTGAGGTGCAGTCTTGGCAGGTGGACTAAAGGGAAACAGGCAAACACAAAAGAAATGAATTAGTAATGACTATCTACAGCGAGTGCAACGCACGCCACACTCAGTTTTTACAGAACTCAAACATCAGTAACCAATAAATAGGAAAATAAGAAAATAATATATTGATAACTTTGTCTTACCTGATTACTTCCTGCATTGCAAAGACTTCTCTCCTGAAATGGATCAAATACATTTGTTAATTATTTTTTCTTTTCTGCAAACTTGACATTGACGTGTGTGTGTGTGTGTGATTTTGTGTGTGTGTGTGTGTGTGTGTGTGTGTGTGTGTGTGTGTGTGTGTGTGTGTGTAGGATATTTAATCCTTCCCACCCCCACCCATTTACTTACAGTGATGTGACTCCTCAGGCTCTTCAAAAGTTTAGTTTTTGGTTTGTTTTCTGTAACGCTGTATTGCACAGTCAAACTAGCTTTTAAGCATTGTAAGGCTGACAGACAGCAGACGTCCTGTAATATAAGGAAAAGGAAACAATGTGAATAAAACATAAAACAACATTCTTAATTCACCTTAGTGTTCAATTTATTTCAATGGTTGTTTAATTCAAATCAATGCCAAATTAGTTGCTGTTATGTTTGTTAAATTGGTTTGGGCAAGTTATTTTACATAACACTGGAAAATGACACCAGATTAACTATTAAAAAGAGAGTAAAGTTTTAAAAGTTATATTTTGTCAGGCATAGATCGAGTTCACCAACAACATGTTAGATTTGTCAGTTTTTCAACAGTGAATTTTATAATTCTACAATTCTACACGTATCGATTTAAAAGAAAAAATCCTCCCATCGCAGCCATTAACACATTGAGAAAAAAAGTGTTGTTTCTGGTTTCATGTCATGACTTAATCATTGCAGTTGACTTTCCAATCGGATACATGCATAACACTTTTACTTCAACTGAAACTTAACCATCTCAACCAAATAAAGTTTCCATTATTTTAGAGATTAAGTTTCTGTTCCCAAAAGTGCTTTGGATTTTTTTTTTGTCTGAATTGTTTCCCTCCAGAAAGCTTAATGAAAGTGTTGACGATCTGACACGTTTTTTCCAAGTGAAACTGTTTGTTTTCTGCTTAGATGCTCGTACTGCAATGCGTGACTCTCATAAACGCGACTAGCTTGATTCTAATCATAGTTTGTGATTACATTGTGTCTTCTTGTAGAATTAGTAAGTTAGACTTGATTAACACTTCCTCAGTCAAATTCTCTATAATTGGGATTTTGGATTTTACAGTCACAAACTTTGGTGCGATTTCTCTTCTGTAGTGTAGTGATATTTATTTTTGAATAGTAAGCATTGCTATGCAAATTAGTGGCTTTATTCCCACTCAGGAATCCTTATCATTTGTGGTTTAAGATATGCCATAATTTGCTAGTTTTTAAGTTGAGTCAAATGATTTCTAGCAAGCTAGAGTTGGTTTTGAGTTGGTGAGGAAGTGTCATGGTTTTGTCTGCTTGATTACTCATCACATTTCACTTGAGAGTGCAACGGAAGCTGTGAGAAAATACACTAAGCTGGCTTTCGACTTGACTCACTCAGGAGCCTGACAAGAAAGAGGGCTGATCTGAATTTACAAGTAATGTAGTTGATCTTAATGGGCATTTATTTGAAGTCAAGTGCACATAATTAAATTATTAAATTGGATTATATTTTTATTAAGATAAGCTTAATATTGCAAAATGTAGGGTTTGTTTTCTATAAGGTCAGAGTATACTGAAAATGCATGTCCTGTAAGACACTTAAGCTAAATACCATTGTTGTCATGAAAAAAAGTTTTTGTGTGATTGTATTTTAAATGAATCGGATGGACTGCAGGTTTTTCCGCTGGTACCAGTAATTCTTTTCCAAAAAAACTAAAGATATGGTGGCAAGTTTGTGCAAAGTTTTGAGAATGTCAGTTTTATAACACTGTAACTCAAATATTTAAACATTAAAACGTTACGTTGGTACTGTTAATATATAATATTGTAGATTTCATGCTTTCTCTGTTAAATACTAAAATGACTTGATTTAAAAAGATATGCTCACATTTAAAGTTACTCGTAGTTTAGCTTTGCACTGCTTATGAAGGTTGTCTGGAATTATTTCATTTGAAGTACAATTTTTCCCCGAGATAACTAGCAGGAAATGTAAAAATGAAATCAAAATGTCAAGTTGTAGGCCTACAACGTAAGCCTTTAATTTTAAGGTTTTACAACTGATTATATATGCTAATTACCCAACACATTTTGTGATTTCACACATCATTTGATCTACTCCTACAGTAACCGGCACATGACAATTAGTAACTAAGTAAGTGGGAGAATAACAACAATGAGTAAGCAACCACAAATATTAAGTGTGGCGGTGACCAAACTGTCAATATTATTACAAGTTAGTTTGGCTTACCTCAATGTCCACTGGTGGAGTATTCAGCATCTGGTCATTGTTCTGGCAAACCAAGAACATTTGACTTAGTAACGTGAACTGCGACCGTACATGGGCAAAGTTGTGAAAAAGTAAATGTAGATGAACCTACCTGCATGTTTCCTCTCAGATCTTTCATTTGTCTCAGGACTTCTTCTAATTTTCTAATCTGCAATGGTACGTCAGGCTTATTTGTTGTTGTGCTGGCCAAAGAACCGCAGCAGACTGCAAAAAGGCAAAAAACGACCAACTTCATATTCTCAGTGTGAGCAACAGATCACCAAAAGAGGCTTTTCGAATTTCGATTTACTGGAAATGCAGACAGTTGTGTTGCTTACCTTTTTATACATATCCCTGAGGACCTTGGAAAACCACTTGCAGAGAATTGGAAAAGCTGCAGAAACTGTTGTGTGTGAGTAATGACATTTTCTTTTCCACTGGCAGTCACCACAACGTGATTCGAGAGTGGCGTCAAGCCGCGCCTGCGTGGGGCCTATAGATGCGAGTGTGTGAACGTAAAGCAGTTTGAGTGCACCCGACAGGAAGCTACAGGAAGACAGCACTTCCCATTTTCATTTTGAATCAGTGGAGCCACAGCTGTACCGTGTCATAGGTAGTGTTCGTAGTTGTGGTATTGATAACCTGAATGTATGTACTGCATCATGGTCACTTACACAAACACACAGAGAGCATGCTACAACAACAGGAAATCCTTTTTAAGTATTAATGTTGAACCACATGGAGAAGTGAGGAGATGGTATACTTTCTCGGTGGAGGAGTAAGTCCGCTGCCCCACAACAGTAGAGGAACTTTGGCCATATTTAGGTAAATTACCTAATGTCTTTTTAAATGGGCTTTTAGGCTGACACTTCCTTGTTTTCATCTCACTGTTCCTCATCAACCAGAATATGTATTTTATTTTCTGTCCATATGCAAAGATAAGGAGAAGTGTGTTGTCAAGTCTCATGCAAGTCTGTTTTTAGGTGATGCTCTGGACAGTGAGGACAGTGCTGTCCTCATGTTTGAAACAAATTTCACAATAAAAGTCTAGTCCTTTCAAACAGAAAAACCAGATACAATGCATGAAACCACGATACAGTGTAGAATTCTTGATGAATGTATCAGTGATGGTGTGCAGGGTGCTGATTTATTTCTCCGGGTTAGTAAAGAGGTTTTTGATGAATACGTTAATCTCAAACATTTACCTTTTACATTAGGCAAACATGTAAAAATTAATAGTTGCAACTGTTAATTAATTAGATTCCTAAAGACAAAAAAACTGTTTGTCTGTACAGTTAGCATTTCAGTGAGTATATTACAAATTCTCTATTGTGAATAAATCCACATTTATCAAGCTCCACAAGGAAATGTAGATTCTTAGTGTATTAGTAACACGTGAAAAATGATTGCACAAAATTCAACGGTACCAGAGCAGTCAGAGCAAGACATTTTTTTCGATGTTGAAACAATCCGGGAAAGTAACTTGTTATCCCCTCTGGGGATCTCGTTGCGGGAAATGGTGATGTCACTGTACAAATATTAAGGGCAACGCACACTGAAGACAAATGATGCTGGCAAACACTTGGACCCATTGTTTTCCATGTAAGCCCACAGTCTGGCAGTGTCTTAACACAAGTCAGTGTGTCAGGATACTCCACTGTCCTGTTTCCCAACATCAACACAAGTCAACTCACCTTAAACGCAGCAATTTTTTCATATTTGCTCCCAAAATGAGCACATCCTGGTTACTGTACCTGTACCTGGTTACTTGTGTTGTGTGTTTGACTTGTCCAGTGTGTGCTATGGGTGGCAGTTGACCTCGTGAAATGTCGGATGCGACGTGATTGGTGTGTGTTGCACATTTAGTCTACCACAGTGACAACAAAACTGCAGTCTATTTTTAATTTGTATCTTTAATGCCTCGTACAATTTGTGTAGGAGTAATTTGTGTGAGTACAGATTTGCCTCTGAATGTGTTGTCATGGCCCACCCCACAACCAGTCTTCTTATCCAATAATAGCTGAACACTTGGAGTTGGCAGTGCATTCCAGCTGAAGATGTGCGCATACTGCAGTGTGAATAGCTACTTTGAACTTGGAAAAACAGAAACATTCCCTGGATAAAAATATTCTGCGTGTGTTTAATTTCAGATTCTGTGTTCATAGACCATTTCCATGCACGGACACACACACAGCTTTCATACATGTCCCTCAAGGTTTTCAGAAGAGCAGGAATAGGTCATTGTAATGATTAAAACTCCTCTCTGTTTTTTCAGGTCACAGAAAATGGCAACATTTATATGGAAATGTCACTGAATATTTCTTCAGTCATCTCCCATATGCATTAGTATTACACATTTTGGAAATTCAGGAGGCATCATATGTTAGTCAGTGTACGGAACTAGCTCACACACTATTCAGTGTGTCCGCCCCGTAAGTGTTTGCGCACACGTTCACTCTTAATCTTTACATCAGTCTTTGGGGAGGAAGTGAGAGTGAGACTGAAAGAGAAAACCCCTCTTGTCTGTTCTCTGTCTTTGTCAGCGTAGGGGAAAAGGTGGGTGGGGGCTTCGACTGGTCTGAGAGGTGCATCACCTTCAGCCTCTTGTCTTATCAGGAATCCCTTCTCTGATGCATTATGGAAGGGAAAATGTGTCCTCAGGTAGATTTAAAAATCAAGAATTTTCCTCCTGCCATCAGGGAACCTCTCCTAACGTGTGTGTGTGTGTGTGTGTGTGTGTGTGTGTGTGTGTGTGTGTGTGTGTGTGTGTGTGTGTGTTTGTGTGTGTGTTCTTGTTTAACTACATTCGTGGGGTCCAAAAAACGGGAATACAGTATACTTGTGGGGTCCGGACAGCTTTGTGGGGCCAAAATGCTGGACCCCACAACATTAAAGGGCAGTTTGAGGGTTAAGACTTGGTTTTAGAATCAGGTTATGGTTAGGGTGAGGGTAAGGGTTAAGTTTAGGCATTTAGTTGTGATGGTTAAGGTCAGGGGCTAGGGAATGCATTATATCAATGACGGGTCCCCACAAAGATAGTGAGACGCAGTGTGTGTGTGTGTGTGTGTGTGTGTGTGTGTGTGTGTGTGTGTGTGTGTGTGTGTGTGTGTGTGTGTGTGTGTGTGTGTGTGTGTGTGTGTGTGTGTGTGTGTGTTACTAAGCATATTTGTGAAAATGTGCCCTATGCGTTTAAAACTGAAAATGCACTCAAAGTTAAAAATGTAACCTTTTGCATCACAAAACATGGAGGGGATGTTTTTCCCTATGACTTTTATAGAAAGGGTGAGTATGAAAGTGGTTGAACTATAATTGACAAATGCTTTTTAGAACCGTTATAAACAATTAACAAGAACCATTTTTGGGTGGCCAGGTAGTGAAAATTACCCAATGTTATCAGGAAGACCCCATCTATTGACAAGTTGAACTTTTGAAAACAGACGTGCAGAGCATCTGGACCAAATCAACTTAACATTTACAACTTTCTGATTAGTTGAGCTCTAAAAACAAAAACATTGACATGCTGGAGGTGAAAGAAACCACAGCCAAAGAGATATTTCACAGACCCAACTACTAAAGCCATGAGTTACAACTGACAAACCCTTCCGAAAATGTTGGCTTTAGAGCTGCCAAGATTAATCGGTTAGTTGTCAACTATTAAATTAATCGGCAACTATTTTGGTAATCGATTATTTGGTTTGAATATTTATTTTAATGAAAAAAGTAAAAATTGTCTGCTTGTAGATTAATAAATATGAATGTTTTCACATTTTTTTACTCCTACAGAATATCTTTGAGTTGTGGAAAAAACTAGACACTTGAGGAAGTCATCTTGGTCTTTGAGAAACTTAGACATTTTTTTACAATTTTCTGACATTTTATAGACCAAAGAAGTAATCGATAAGCGAGAAAAATAATCAACCGATTAATCGACAATGAAAATAATAGTTAGTTGCAGCCCTAGCTGGCTTATTGTAGATTGGAACCAATTTTTGTCTTTCGCAGTCAGGACCAAAGTCTTGTCTGTCCTTCAGTTATTGTACTTAGCCAAATGGAGCTGTTAATCTTTCCTTAGTGGTCCTTTTGTGGTGGAGAAACGTAATCGTCACATATGCCTCATCTGAGAGTTCAAGCTTTTTCCATGAAATTGTGAAACATTGCTGTACTGAGGAATGTTTTTGGTGATGACTAAAGCTCTCGTTCAGGAGTGAAGACATGTCACGCAGTGAGAGTAGGTCTTTGTGGTCCGCCAGAGTGTTAAACGCAGTGCAGAAAGTGTGACTTGAAGTGAGGCTCCAGACCGGATATGACAGACAGAGGTCAACAGGTTGGAGAATTGGTAACATACACACTAGTCTTTAAAAATGAAATTAGTTTTAATTTCTTTGTTTATTAGGACTTTTAACTTACAAATCTGAGCATACAATATTCGGTTACACTTTACTTGAAGGTATCTACATAAGAGTGACATGACACTGTCATGAAGGTGTCCTAAACATTATAAACAGTCATAAACGTTTATGACATAACGCTTCTTCTAGTAAGTGTCATTTGTTTTTGTCATGACAAGTTATGGTTAGGGTTAGATTAGAGTTAGGGTTCATGTGTCATGACAGTGTCATGTGTTCATGACAGTGTCATGTCACTCTTATGTAGATACCTTCAACTAAAGTGTTACCCAATATTCTTTTTCAATCGGCGAAATAAACAACTTTGGTTTGTTTGAAGTGATATAGATTCTGTAATGTTCCTGTAGCCAAATTATTACCATCATCATTAAGTGTGTGTGTGTGTGTGTGTGTGTGTGTGTGTGTGTGTGTGTGTGTCCAGATTTATATGGCCTCCTTTGTTAAAGAAGAATGTTTGTATTTCTAAAAAAAAATACCAAAGTTCTTGTTTTTACTACGACTGATAAAAGCTTAAATTTACAAAAGGCATTTAAAAAGAATACATTCGAAAAAAGTCTGGTAACATTGCTGCCACTAAATGAGAAATAAAATGTAATTCCAGGTTTTATAGACGTTTCTGTAGTTAGGATTAGGAACAGATCATCATCATATAGACTTACCATAAACATTTTACTAAAGGGTCATTATTGGAGGGAGTTATATAATACTGTAACACTTAGTTTATTATATAATTTATTCAGAACACCTGGACAGGGCAAGACCTAAATTTACTTTAGTGTTACAGTATGTATTTCCGTACTTTTACAGTATTTCACTATTACGTATCCGCCGCTATCGGTGCAGATTTTGTTTTTGTTTTGACTCAAAGTTGTCACTTGGTCATACTGTGATGATGTAATGTTTGTTTTGTTATGGTGCGTTTACCATGCCATTGGATCATTAAAGCCAAATAAAATGTACGTTGAAAAAATGACAAGTGCACTGTTGCTGTGTTGTGTGTGTGTGTGTGTGTGTGTGTGTGTGTGTGTGTGTGTGTGTGTGTGTGTGTGTGTGCAAGAGAGACTGAAAAGAAATATTAGTCCTCTTTCTATTCTTTTTCTCACAGTTGAGACTCCAGTGAAAGCCAACAACATAAGGTAAGAACTCATTGAGTAGTACAGCAGATTTATTTCAAACTATTACGCCATCAAGCAGATTAATTCAGCCCCCGTCTTAATTATTTAGTTTACGTCCTACTCCCACTTGCAGTAGTATAATTTCCGACCCTGCGGTCTCCTCTGTGCATTTCCGAGGCGAGTGGGTGCAAGGTTGAAAGTTTGCATGCAACTTGTACACATAATGGCATGTTTTTTAAATATTGTTTATTTGTTTAAAAAAATCTATACATAAATGTGAAATTTCACACGCATTTATAGAGCTGAAACAAACAACTTGAGGTGATTTTCAATGATTGAGAAAGGCGAGCATGCTTGATATTACCGTAAGTGTACAGGAAGAGTACAGAGAGGGCGTGGGTGGGGGATCGCCTCTTTTTGTTCTCTTCACCAGCATTGCAACAGGGATGACACAGCTTTTTTATGATTGATGCATTTTTCACTGTCATCATTATTGGATTTAAAGATCTTTCTAGTATGTTTTAAAATCAAAATGTGGAATTCAGCTCTACTTGACATTGTAATTGGGCAAATTATTTTCCATAATCCAATTTTAAATTAATTTAACAGAATAACAGTGGGGACCATTAGAAGAGTTATCTTGTGGGATGGAAATTTATCACCAGCCAAATGCTGGTTTAATGTGCCTTCGTCTGGTGCAGTACTGAACAAAGTTCAATGTTCGGTAGTGTGATATCAGTCAGTTTTCATCTGTTGCTTTGAGGTTATTTTGTATGAAATAAATTATATAGCAAAAAAGTGGGGGTCAGGGGGTATTTTGATTCCAATAAGCATCACTGTCAATGGGCAAATTGTTTTTCCCCTGCCGTTTTTATTACCAAATTTTTCCAAAAAAAATGTAATACTGTTAATATACCTAATTTTTCCATATTTAGTCAATCAGTAGTTGATTGTCACGACAACACACACCAAAGCACGGATGGACTTTCATGTACTGTGCTTTTTTGCAGCGTGTTTGCCAGTAGTTGTTTTTTGTCTACCTGCCCAGGTAACAATATATGTTAATTAGCTGATAGCTAACTCTGGTGCAATTACTTTTAACTGTGATATGTTTTCAGAAACATAATGTCAGTGTTTAATTTCTCTTCTGAAAGTGTGATCACACCCAAAGGTCCCCTTCATTAAACTGGTCCATTAGATCTGAATGCCATGTAAAAAGTCCCTTGAACTCCCATTCAGCTACAGTACTGTGCAAAACTCTTAGGCAGGTGTGGAAAAAATGCTGTAAACTAAGAATGCTTTCCAAAATATAAATAATGATTGTTTATTTTTATCAATTTACAAAATGCAAAGCGTGCTACCAAAAAAACATCTAAATCACATCAGTTTTTGGTGTTACTACCCTTTGCCTTCAAACCAGCATCAATTCTTATAGGTACACTTGCAAAAAGTCAGGCAACGTTGAGGATCGTAGACGCAGTGGTCGGCCAAGGAAACTTAGTGCAGCAGATGAGAAACACATCAAGCTTATTTCTATTCGAAATCGGAAGATGTCCAGCAGTGCCATCAGCTCAGAACTGGCAGAAACCAGTGGGACCAAGGTACACCCATCTACTGTCCAGAGAAGTCTGGCCAGAAGTGGTCTTCATGGAAGAGTTGCAGCCAAAAAGCCATACCTCCGACATAGAAACAATGCCAAGCGACTCAGCTACAGTCATGTGAAAAAATTAGGACACCCATACTAAAGTTGACTAAAAAGAGGAATACAAAAATCATCTTTTGCAAATTGATCTTAATGCCTTAATTAAAAAATTAGGAAAAATCCGACCTTTAAGGACACCAATTTTGTTTGTGAATGAATAATGTAAATAAATGTTCTTCGTTAAAATACAGGGGGCCTAAGTAAGTTCACCCCTATGTTAAATAAAGTTAAAGGCCAGTTATTTCATGGATCCAGGATACTATGCATCCTGATAAAGTTCCCTTGGCCTTTGGAATTAAAATAGCCCCACATCATCACGTACCCTTCACCATACCTACAGATTGGCATGGGGTACTTTCCATAAGATCATCTCTCAATGCAAATCAAACCAGCTATTAGGCTAACTAAAATAAAACCATGCCAATCTCTAGGTCCATGAAATAACTGGCCTTTAAAAATAAAAATCTGCCTGCCTCTATGGGAATTTAACATAGGGGTGTACTTACTTATGCCCTCTGTATTTTAAGGAAGAACATTTATTTATTTACGATACATTATTCATTCACAAACAAAATTGGTGTTCTCAAAGGTTGGACTTTTTCTCCTTTTTTTAATTAAGGCATTGAGATTAATTTCCAAAAGATGATTTTTTTTTATTCCTCTTTTTAGTCAACTTTAGCATGGGTGTCCTAATTTTTTCACATGACTGTATGCACGAAAACATAGAACTGGGGTTGCAGAAAAATGGCAGCAGGTGCTCTGGACTGATGAGTCAAAATTTGAACTATTTGGCTGTAGCAGAAGGCAGGTTGTTTACCGAAGGGCTGTAGAGCGGTACAATGAGTGTCTGCGGGTCTATTTGGTCAGGATTAATGGTGTCCTCGATGCTAAGAAATACAGGCAGATACTTATCCATTATGCAATACCATCAGGGAGGCGTATGATTGGCCCCAAATTTATTCTGCAGCAGGATAACGACCCCAAACATACAGCCAAGGTCATTAAGAACTATCTCCAGTGTAAAGAAGAACAAGAAGTCCTGGAAGTGTTGGCATGGCCCCCACAGAGCCCTGATCTCAGCATCACCGAGTATGTCTGGGATAACATGAAGAGACAGAAGGATTTGAGGAAGCCTACATCCACAGAAGATCTGTGGTTAGTCCTCCAAGATGTATAGAACAACCTACCAGCCAAGTTCCTTCAAGAACTTTGTGCAAGTGTACCTAGAAGAATTGATGCTGTCTTGAAGGCAAAGGGTGGTCACACCAAATATTGATTTGATTTAGATTTCTCCTCTGTTCATTCACTGCATTTTGTTAATTGATGAAAATAAACTATTAACACTTCCATTTTTGAAAGCATTCTTAGTTTACAGCATTGTTTCATACCTGCCTAAGACGTTTGCACAGTACTGTATTTTTCTGGAAGTTATGTTAACCTGCCACACTTTTTTTTAGATTGTTGCAGATGGAATCTGAGTCCAGTCCCTGCACATTCAACAAAGCAAGATGAACTTGTCTGCATCCTTTGCTGAAATAAAACGACATGAGGGCTGCCTGCAATCAGATGTCCTTCTTTCTAAACATTGTGCTGAAACAATTCTTTTTTTTTCTTTCTTCATTTCATATTAAAATTCATTTCCTCTCTTTTATTTCATTAATCCGTTTGTTCCACAGAAAGTAAGACATCTTAAGATAAAACTTTGGCCTGCGGTAAATAGCAATATAGCTGCAGCCGAAGTTGCTGACTGATTTCAGTCCTGTTGAACCGCACTGTAATTTACTTGTAATAGGAAAGAGACACAGTCATTTAAATCGTCTCACCTGCCCATATGAACTAAATCAAAGATGGAGTCTGTGATACTGGAAAGATTATTGCTATTTAAACTCAACACCCAAACTTTGCCACTTTGTTTGTTTCCCATTTACAGAAACAGAGCTGTAATCAGAAAACCCAAGCCCAGTTGAGACAAAAAACACAGAGCTGCTCGACTTCATTTGCAGAGAATATTTTGGAGACATGAGTCAATGAGACTTGAGACAATTTGAGTTTTCATATTCAAATGTAATACAATGAGTCTTCTTTTCATTAGCTAAGAGGCATCTCCCAAATTAACTCCACAACATTTTAGAAATAGCTGGACAGTGGTCCTGCTGATCTCAGAGTGTCTACTACAGTACCTAAAAAAAAAAAATAATGGATAAAAACTTTTGAAGACTAAAAGCTTTTAGACTGGATGTTTCTCCCACACACACACACACACACACACACACACACACACACACACAACGCACAATAATTTGTAGTACCAAAACCTAAAAACCATGTTCTTTAAACTTCTCAAATGGTTCTTGTCAACCAACTTTTTTCCATAGCCATGCACACCTCATTTACTCAAATGTTTAAGGTGATTGGTTAAGAGGGTGGAAACAGATCTCCCCAAACAGGTTCGAGCATTTAAATGTAAACACATACAGTAAATGAGTCAGGTGTGCAACAGTAATTTATGAAGAGGAGGACAAGGATTAGAAAAGATATGTAGCCACAACTCAGCATCACTTATACACACACATATCTTTAAAGTCATTATGGCTTTTAGTACAAGCTTACAAAGGTTTATGTTTCCTCTACATTGCGTTCAAATATAGCCATAAAAAGGATATGCAAATAAACACAGGCTTCCTCATCATACTGTAAAAGATTAAGAGAGAGAACATTGCTAAAATGTTAACATTCAGACAGTATTTGTGGAAGTCTACTCATCTGGATATGATGTATAAAAACTATTTCACAAACACAAAAAAAAGCAAACATACCACTGATGCAGTCACTCTTTGCTTCTTCTAGGCACAATGACGGTTTTTAGTTTGTCTTCAACATGTCTTACTCAAAGGGGGCTTGTAAAATTGGTTTTCTAGATAATGGTGACACATTTATCGTTGACCTTTTAAGAGTTAATAATGAAAATCACCTTTTACCAGCAACGACCAGACTTGTTTTGGAAATTGATCATTTTATGGGAAGAGAAAAAAAGCAGCGGAGCAGTGGGAGTATTTAACAGAGTGTGATGTGAATGCTGTTAAACCACAACAGTAGGGGAATAACAGCAAGCTGAGGGGCTGTGAAGAAATTAAAGGCCATGAAACTGCCACTGTACAAAAACATCAAACTCCAATTGGAACATTTTGTTCTGAAATCAAACATTGACTGTGTGAACAACACCTACTCTTGCGAAATGACTGCTCCGTGCAGCTACAGCTTTTTTTATGTTAAGAGTCTTTGGAAATATTAGCAGTCTTCTCAAACCTAAAATTTGTGATTTTTGAATAAAGGCTCTCAACCATGGTGGATTTTGTGCTGCAAAGGCTGTTGAAAACAAATGGATGGAAGCAGTGGTGGAAGACGTATTTCAGATCCTTTTACGCAAGAGAAAAAGTACTAATACCACACTGTAAAAATACTCTGTTACAAGTAAAAGATCTGCATTGAAAATGCTACTTAAGTAAAAGTATGTACGTATCATCAGGAAAATGTACTAGAAAGTAAAATAATGCAGAAAAATCTTAACATTTTAGAAACTGAAAACAGTCAAAATCAGTGTTTAAGTATTTAATGTGCTAATCATTTCAGCTTTACTTGTAGGCCGTTATATTGTTGGGTAGTTTAATTTATAATAAAACATTGTATTTTATAAACTGCATGTGTTTTATGTAAAAAAATATTTAGGAATGTTATTTTGTTAAAGCTCTAGTACATAGAATTCCTCATGGGGGCGACAGAAACTAAGTAATAACAACAAAACTGTCGGCACGTCCACACGATACAAGCCTTCCATGATCGCGCACCGCCCCCACCCCTCCACCCATCGGTTTCTAGTAGCCAAGGAGGACACGGAGGATTAAAAAAACATGATGGACTCTTCAGGAAAGGTCATTATCTTCACTCAAGTTTCTGCACACGAAAGTCGCCGGACCAACATGAATGAACATGAACATAGCCATACTGAGAGAGAGTTGTGTGGAGCTGATAGTCTTAATTAGCTTTCTAGCAACTCATCTGGCAATGGCTTAAATGTAACGGACGTTCATTAATATCAAACAGTTATGCTCTAAAGCCTTTATTGGTAAAGTAACTAGTAACTAAAGATGTCAGATTTTTGTAGTGGAGTAAAAAGTACAATATTCGTCTCCCCCAGAAGTAGAAAGTGGCATGAAAAGATTTTGTGCTTAAGTACAGTACGTCTTGAGTATTTAGTTACATTCTACCACTGGAGGGAAGGCATTAACTTAAATAAGACTCATGTTTGGAAGAGGTTTCTTTCTGACCGCGAGTTATGAACCTGAGGAGCTTTTAAACTTAACCATAATAATCCATACCATAATATCAGCACATCATTCATTAAGGTGCACATTTGTAAATGTCTGTGTCCAGTCAAAGCGAGTTTCAGCACTGTTTTTCGGGCTCTCACCTGCTGTGTGGTGTACTTTGAACTCCGAGAAGGTGGATGGATTTGAGTCATAGGGGGGTAACATAAAATAAACCTTTGAAATGCTGGCTTTTTGATGGGCTCATCTATATCAATTTCAAGTTTCGGCTCGACATATGAACAAAATGAAAGAAATACACATAAATTCCATATTCGGGCACTTGTAATTTGGTTTATAGAAGATAATATTGGAAGATAATAGTCGTAAATAAAACAGAAGGCATGCAGCTATGCCTATAAATGTATCTTAGGTTGAAGAGTCCAGTCTTGTTTGACTTTAAGAGTCAAACATGTTCAAAAGGAAAACATCTTATTAAGTATCAGCAGCATCTGTGGAGGTTATTTTGCTAATCTACATCTTTGAATGTTCCTATAATTTTCATCAATCAAACATTTTATGTGCGGAATATTTAAAAAAAAAATGGATATCTCATCTTGGGACAAAGCTTTTCATATTTTCCACCCGATGTTCCTCCACCGTCTAAAACAGGTTATCAGAACTTTCACAATCAGTGGCAAGCATCCTCAAAATAATACACAGCCGTCTGGCAGCTCGGAAAAACACGTCACTACAATATCCTGTTGATTTTAACAAGGTATGGTGTTTTGGTCAAAACCAGTCTTCCACTGTATATTATTAAAATTAATCAGCATGATTATCTTTCCTATAACAAGATCAGAACATCTAGGTAACAGATGGTACTGTATCTTCGACAGACGATGACTTTGGTTCAGTAAACTCAAAACATGAAGTGAGAGTGACTTTAAGTTACTCATCTCAAGTTCACGCTTGTCATTTCTGTCTACAGTAACATTCTGGTTAGTAGACATGGACTTAGTCATGTGACTTTCACTGTCTGTTCCCCGACATCAGACCATTATTGTCATGCATTGCCGTGCAGAATGTACTGCAGCGTACACAGTGACAGAGACATTGTAAAGCACTGCATGTTTCTATGCAATTGAAATACAATATGGACACTGACAAACTAAGGTAGAAGTAAACGTAACAAGAAATGAGATGAAATATATTTATTTGTCTTGCATTGTAGAAAAAATGTGTGCAAAGATACAGTATGTTAAAATAGTTATCCTCAAACTAAACAAATCTGCCCCCCCCCAAAAAAAAAAGATTGTATAAACTGTTCTAAAAGAAACAAAGGTGAATCTTCAAAAGATTCCAGATCAAGACTAACATTCAAGTTCAGTAAAGATTGGTCTTCTTCATTATTCTCAAGAACTCCTGCTCGTTGATCTCACCATCACCATCTCGGTCTGCCTCGTCGATCATTTCCTAAAAAGGATAAGAAAAGTCTTTATGTTCAGATAAAAAAAAGGTTACAAGTGCACTAAAAGCTATACTTGATATATCACGTGTGATAGACGGAAATAAGTCAAACTCTGACAATGTGTCATACAGGGCATCTCAGTGCTCAGATTTCTCAGAAATAATTAACCTAAAGTAACAATGTCACTGCTATTTAATATCACATGCAAGAACATCACAGCATAACAGGAACTAGGAGATGGGAGAGAAGAGAAACTAGTATCCGTCTTGTTTGTAGTAAGGTTGGGCATAATGTAAGGCCATTTAATAAACTGTTTACTAGAAGTACAAACATACTGCACCAAAGAGTGCATTTAACATGAAAGATACGTAGTGCACACATTGTGTGTAAAGGGACAATATCTGAAACTAGCATAAATGCTTAAACTACTCCACAATCATCGCACATGAGAGCAGTTTGATGAAAACAAATCCTGTTTCCAGTGTGATTTTAAAACAATTTGTGGTGGTCATTGAGGTTGTTCAGGGGAAAGAGGGCTACGGCGCTACTAACAGACAAAGTGTTAGCATCAAGAATTGCAAAGCAGACACTGTATAGCTTACATTTATATAATAAACCTGAACTCTTTCTCTTTGAAAAAATAATTGCAAAACAGCAATTAATTAACAAGCTAATACATTGAAAGCACCAGTCAATCCACTAATGCAAATGCATCACCGTCACTTAAAAGAAACGCCTATTGCTCTTATTAATAGAGGTTTATTGGACACCTGTTGCCAGATTGTGGCATTTCAAAACATACCTTTCAAAAAGCAAGCTTATGAAAACAAAACCTCTTTGTAGGTAGGGGTAAGTCTACATGGTTTGACCACCCTAAAAAATAAAATATAAATATACAGTAATGGTTCATGGGAAACATTGCAATACCTGTAATTCTTCATCTGTGAGGTTTTCACCTAGCTCCTTGGCAACTCTCTTGAGATTTTTGAATGTGATTTTTCCTGTGCCGTCATCATCAAACAGCCGAAAAGCCTTTAATATTTCTTCTTTGGAGTCCTTTTCATTCTATTAACAATGAAGAAGTGACAAACATAATGATTGATGCATTACAGCCAGATGTGAAGTTTTTTTTGTTTTTTTTATAGATATTTACAAAGCAGACACTTTATCAGTAAATATACCACATTAACAACCAATAGTGCCACCTCACATGTAGAAAGGGCCTTGTCTATCCAAGAAATGCATTGGTGTATTTTGTAAAGCCCTTAATTCCAATTCATATCTAACTTCCCAAGCTACTAAGCCAGCCTGGGAGAGGTACTTGGGCATCACTATTCAGGGGTTTCCCTAGGTTTGAGGTGCACGTAGTGTATTTGGCAAATGTTACGCTTTGCAATAAAACAAAATATGCAATTTCACATAATTTTGGGCCATTCTTATTACCATATCAGTGTATAAATCATTGTAAAAGCTAGTGCAGATAACAAATAAATACAACTCAAAAAGCTTAAAGACAAAACTTGCTAAATACTACAATCATTAGATCTGAGAAAAGTCATTAGTTTTGATGCTCACATTGATTTCACATTCTTTCGGCTTAGGTGGTGCACAAAACGGCTTGGGTGCTGCGCCTAAGCCTAAGCCTAATAATGGTAGGGAAAACCCTCCAATTGGCCACCAAGACTGGCAGGAAGTGTGGGTCCATGCTATGGAAATATCTATCTGTAATCAAACCACATCTACTCAGTTTTGAACTGTACACTGCACACCTATACCAGCTGCTCTCAAAAACTAAATGGATGTTAATGAGTCTCCATTGTGCTGTAAGTGTTGAAACCATTATCCACGGTTGAGACTGGCAGTTACATTCACTAGGGCTGTGCTCGATTGAAGAAATTTTTAGTCGACTAACGCTCATTCAATTGTATCGACTAATCGATTATTTGATTTAATCGACAGTTCTGTAAATCTGAGTTTCTCCGCCAAAAGTCATGCAAAAGCACCACTTTAATTCTTGGGTTTACCAGAGATGTGCTCGTACGTTTCTTGGAAATAAGTCATTCAGCATGAAAAAAGCATCAAACATGACTAATCGTCTAAAGAAATCTAAGTTGACTAAGAACAAAACGACCGATTAGTCCACTAATTGACTTAGAGGGAGCAGCCCTAACATTCACACAATGTAACTGCCGGTCTCTTGCTATTGGTCTTGTATTGTGGATAAACTGTGTGTTAAATTTGGTGTTCCAATAGAGTAAGACCCTATGCCCCCTCATACTTGGTCTCCAAACATTTAATTTCTTTGTAATTTAATTAGAGAGAATTTGTTTCTGGGATACTGTTGTTTTAAAGGTCCCATGACATGGTGCTCTTTGGAGGCTTTTATATAGACCTCAGTGGTCCCCTAATACTGTATCTGAAGTCTCTTTCCCAAAATTCAGCCTTGGTGCAGAATTACAACCACTAGAGCCAGTCCCACAATGAGCTTTCCTTAGGATGTGCCATTTCTGTGTCTGTAGCTATTGAGGAGGGCGGGGGGGCAAGGTGGAGGGTGGGGGTGTGGCCTTGACCAACTGCCACTTTGCTTGTTTGAAAGCCATGATGTCTCTCACTCTCGTGGGTGGGCCAAATTCTCTGGGCGGGCAAAGCAGAGAAAGGGGAGTTAACCTTACTTCCAGATTCCAGATCGGCCCATCTGAGCTTTCATTTTCTCAAAGGCAGAGCAGGATACCCAGAGCTCAGTTTACACCTATCGCCATTTCTAGCCACTGGGGGACCACAGGCAGGCTGGGGGAACTCATATTAATGTTAAAAAACCTCATAAAAGTGAAATTTTCATGCCATGGAACTTTTAAGAGTAACTGGCGACCAAAAGTGATGAGATGATGAACCCAGATTTGTGACTTAATGAATTGTTACATAGTCTTAACAAGTTTAAAAATGACACATTTTCATTTCTAAGAGAGTTTCCAGGTTTTGTATAACATCTGCATTACACTCACCATTTTCAGTGTCATCATACTGAGAAAGTCACTGAAGTCAATTGTTCCAGAGCCCTCTTTATCAATGTCTGCAATCATCTTCTTGATCTCCTCTTTCTTAGGTTCAAATCCAAGCGCCCTCATGGCAACCTGTGGCACACACAAACGGGAAATCTGGGTATGTGTTCATCTGAACATACATAGCGTACACTTGACATGACATCTGATCTAAGAAATAGTAAACCAAGAAAACTAATAATAGTAGTTTCCTTACGTACTAAACCAAGACAACTAATAAAGAAGGAAGAGTAATGTGTGATGAGTAAGTTCATGGCTCTTCCTTCTTTTTTTTTGGTACTAAACCAGAAACTAACCTTTAGCTCCTTCACATCTATTGTTCCAATCCCATCTGTGTCAAAGAGATCAAAAGCCTCTTTAATTTCTTGCTTTTGCTCCTCTGTCAGTTCGGTTTTGGGACCTGCCTTTTTCCTTTGGCTAGCCGAAGGAGCTGCTTTTCGGTAACCTGAAGCCTGAAAAAAAAAGGAAACATTCAGACATATTTGCTACTTAATAAACTCAGTAGGCAAGTGCAGCAGAAAGACACACGGGTGATGTTTTTACATTTTAGCTAGTTAACCGTTACTAACGTTACTATTATGCTAGCTAGCTAACTTTAGCTTCCATGCTGCTCCACGAAACACGTTTTAAACAGCTTGATCTAACTGCGCGCCAGCTTTTCACGGTAAATACCGAAACTTCCTAAAAAGCATAGCGTACGTTTCATACTAGACATTTATATGTAGGTATAGCTACCATTTAAACGAATGATTCAGCCGGGAACTTTTCAATTGTGTGTTTGATTTTCGGATGTCAACAAAACATGCAGCAACGTGTTTTTTTTCCTTTCGAATGACATTGGGGATAACCAATACAAATCATGAAATCCCCGTGACGCTGCCATATTGGCCAATTGCAAAAACGAGTGGGCGGGTTTTAACTCTGTCCGCCAATGGTTGAGATCTTTTCTTGTCGCCCAGCAACCAGGAAGCAATGCTCATGCGCAGTACCTAATCGTTCGAGCTGGAGCAGCTTGGCTTTGGGAACAGAAAATACATTACTAAATTAAGGTAACATTATACCATTTATGGATAGATAAAGTTTGTTTTGCAGAAGCATCATTTGGAGCCCCCTGTTTTCAGCTCGCGTTTGTCTAGTTATGGACAGGCCACATTTAGAAGTAAAGTATTTGTTTTTCTTAAGATATTAGCTTGCTAGCTTAGCTTCCAAGCTGCTGCTGGTCTGGTAACGTTAGCTAGCTATATAGCTAGGCTAATTGCAGGTCTGTTGAGCTGTATGTATCTCTCAATGTCACTTGCTCCTTTAGATGTTGTTATGCTTTGTGTTGTATATTGCTCATTTAATTATTGTTTTAGCTGCATTTGCATCTATGTTGTTGACCAAACGTGTTCCCAGTGGTGGAATAAGTATGAACATCCTTTAGTTAAATTAAATAGGCTGCCACAATGTAAACTACTGTAGTAGTTTAGTAGTATAGTCCTGCATTCAGAATTTTACTAAAGTCAAGTACATCGACTTTAACCACTTTTGATACGTTAAGTGTACTTAACGTATCAAAAGTAATGCAGATACGACTTTTTCATAGTGTTTTATATGTATATTATGTTGTACTATAATGTGTGAGCAGCTTTACAGGTGGCGGTGTTGTACTTTAATTAATATTGCGTCAATATTTAACTGCACCAGCTAATCACATGTTCTGTATGTAAGCTAAATGTAGTCAAGTCCAACATTCCCCTCTGAAATGTAAGTACATGTATAACGTATATAAAAGTAGACTAGTATAAGTGCCTTAAATTGGAACTTAAATTCAGTACTTTAGAAACCTTACTTTAACTGTCACATTAACGAGCAGTGGACAGTAAGATTTAACCCAAACCATGTTCACTGAGCAGTTTGACTAGAGGAGTTGTTCATTGTTTTTTTTTCCTTTTTACAATTCAGGCACCCCAAGTAATGCTGGGAACTACAATTACAGGTATAAACCAACGACAACATGTTGGACTGCAGAAGCTCTCGGCGCTGGCAGGAATCACATATTCTTCTCTGGGACCCAATAAAAAGTACAAGTTTATCCTAGATGAAACGAGTGGGGAGTCAGCTCTTGTGTGCTCGTGTTTTCGCATCTTCGAGAACCTGGAGCTGACCTGCGCGGTGGGTCAGCTGGTTTACGAGACTATTCAAGCCCACCAGAAGGTCTATCATACAGGGTCAGGATGTCTGCTGTTTCTCGCAGGAGCCTGGAGCCGTGCTGCGCTGGAGTGCCTTCAGACAGGAATTTCAGTAGCACACATCATCTCGGCTATGTCTGAAGGAATAGATATATGCTTGGATGTTTGCAGGAAATGCAGCATCTCAACTGAGGGTCTTGATGTAGAGCAATCGGAGAGCTGCACTGTGACATTGCCAGGACTTCAACTGTCAAAGCAACCCCTTGTGGAGGCTTCACAGGCATCGAGCCACCTGCAAGGGACAACGACAGTTGGTCACAGGACTCTAAACAGAAGTGAACAAAGGAGAGTGAAGCTCAGCAGATATTTTTATGAGGCCAAGTCAGAAAATGTCTCCACAGAACCGCAACCTAATAAGCCTCAGCTTCCTGACATGACACGCATTGCCGAGGGATTGAGTCACGGTTGTGCCGATGCGATGAATTTAGTAGTCAAAGCCAGCCGAATACAGTCAAAAAATAATCCGCAAGATAACGGCTGTTCCACGTTTGATGTTTCCAAAGTGGTGACTTGTGTGCTACCTGGCTTACCAGAGGAGCAAACGTGTGTTTTACCAGGCTGCGTTGTTCTTGTATCTGCTGAACAGGCTTCAGTGGCACATCACTTAAGAGAACAGCACTTGAAGGTTGCTCTAATTAATGGAGATTTATCAGATACCTATCGCCATCTTGGCTTCAAAAGGCCAACAGGTATACAGTGTGTGAGTGACCTGTCAGATCGTTTAAATTCAAGCAACGAGGAAGAGTGGATAGAAAAGGTTATGAAACTTTTGTTGAACCTAGAAGTGAACATGATACTAGTTACTGGGCTTGTTGGTGAGAAAGTGATTCAACGCTGTTGTAGACATCAAATACTTGTGGTGGAAAAAGTAAAGGCTTCCGTTTTAAGGGCATTCGCTAATGCAACTGCAGCTGTTCCGGTGACTTACGCCACACAGTTGAGTAAGCACTGTGTTGGCACTGGTGTGGATGTTGCGATATGGAGGGACCTCAGCAGCCACAAGAGTAAGCCATCAACAACTGTGAATATTTCCACCGTTAAGAACAGCACATTGGTCACAGTGGTCCTCACAAGCTGTGTACATGCAAAGCTGCAGGCCCTGGAGGACCAGTTTTGGTCATGTGCTTATCGTTTACACCACATGCTGAAAGACAAAGTCCTCCTGCCTGGTGCTGGAGTGACGGAAATGCTTTGCATTCATCACCTTCAAAAGGAAGCAGATCACCGTGTTCAGCATCACAGAGAGAGGAATGGGGACGCTGTTCAGCAAACCAAAGCAGGAACAGCAGTGAACCCTTACAGGCATGTAGTGTTGCACCTCATGGCAGATGGGTTAATAGATTACATATCCACTGTAATGGTTAACACTGGGAAGTATTCAAAAGTCAGAGCCAGGACTGCAGTGAGCCAACAACTGCAGGACTATAATGAAAGTCTAGGTATTACTGCAAGGTTCTCGCCACTTTTCTTGGAAGGTGAACAAGAGGATAGTGGAGTTTCCTCATCCATGAAATCCAGTGAAGCACCAGCAGTAAAAATCTATGATAATCTGAGTGTGAAGCAGGAAGCATGGAGGAAAGCCTTAGATCTGGTTCTCCTGGTCTTGCAGACTGATGCAGAGGTCATCACAGGCATTGACCAAAAAAGTGATGGAACACAAGACTATCTGACGCTGTTATGATCCAACCCTGACATCTTGGGGGATACATTGACCGTACACAGCTCTCTTTATGTTTTTTGTTCCCATATGGGGAAAAAAGTTCATTTAGACTGTTTAAAATGTTTGTTTTTTTAATGACTTGTACAAAGTGAAAGTAGAATAAAGTGTTTTTATATTCTTTTTTTCCTGTCATCAATAAATAGTCAAAGGACATCATTAAAAAAAAAAAGATTTTAGTGAATGCTACTTTTTGTTACCACCTGGGGGAGACAAATTATTATATGACACTTAAGTCCAGATATGGCTCTCACTCAAACTGATGCAGGTAAATATGACAAAAAAATTGGCCTAGATTTAGAATGGTGAGTGAACAGATAGTTCTGATTCAAACATACCAACTGAATGAAATTGAGATGCAAGGTAAAAAAAAACCAAGAAAGGAGCAAAACAACATGTATGAACAGTAAAGTGCCAACTCTTCTTTTTTTTCTTTTCTTTAGCGTTTAAAGTGATATTTTTATATTCTGCCCTCCAGGTATTTAAAAGACAGTACAGTAGTAATTATATATTTCCATATTTGTATTGTATTCAGTTTATCATCTTAGTTATAGTTTTTATCATGAAGGTCCTGCTGCGTACTATTTTTCATAAGGAAATTCCCTAAAACTCTGTTTATCTGACTTAGATCACACTACTTGTACATGACCTCGAACACACCTTGTCTCCATGCTCAGTTCAGCCAGCGAAAACAAATAGTGCATGTCCAAAACCACAATTAAATTTCTCTCAGCGAGCATGGCATGGCATGACAAGTTTGTTTTGTCAGTAGGTTTTTTTAGTCTTGGTACAGTACACTTACACTTAATGATATTTGCCTATGCTTCACTATGTGTACAGCTTGGCTCACACTGTTCACGCTGGCCACTGCTTCCCTGCCAACTGTGGTGGTTTCATGACCCACTCTGACATAATGTAAATGTTTGATGGAGAAGGTACGCCTCCAGACAGAGAACATGTTTTAGGTTAAGTCTTATTAGGCTGTGTCCTTTCATAAAGGTAATTACAACTTCTGGAGGTTATTTTAGTTGTTCGAAGGCTAGAAACTTTTGGTTGACTAACATTTCCGCTCCTACATGATCACTGAAAGATCACAAGGATATTAACAAGC
Source organism: Perca flavescens (assembly GCF_004354835.1). Lineage (NCBI taxonomy): Eukaryota > Metazoa > Chordata > Actinopteri > Perciformes > Percidae > Perca > Perca flavescens. Next base: position 7,683,356 of record NC_041340.1, on the reverse strand, counting down.
CACCACGCTCTGACCCTTGCACTTCTTAGCATTGCAGCCTGAAAAAGTGTTATTCCGAAGAGAAATGTCTACTAATTGGAAAAATATGATAACAATGATGGTTCACTTGAAGGTAAAGCACACAATTGGTTATCTCTAGACTTTTTCCTATTGTGCATATCATATTTCGAAGGTGTCAGTTGAAACAACACATGATACCTTCCATTTCCTCTGAGATCACAGAGAGAGAGCACGTATTGTTGAATTCTAAAAATAGGTCAGTGAAATAAAAACGTTACAAAGGTTTTACGGTGGAGCCGTAACAACCTTGACTCAGGCATCACTCAGCGGTGGTGTGGTCATATGACGGTTTGGTATGACATAACATAAACAACATTGAGGAGGAAATTGAAAAGGAAAAGTGGGTGACACATTTGAGTTCAGGCTGAGTACACGCTTTATTGTCTGCACCATGCTTCATCTGCAAAGAGAAAAACCCCTGGACTGATACAGGCACACATTTATAGATAACCTTAAACATGTCAAATATAGAGTTGGGTGAGACGATCCAATTTTATTTCATAATTGCTAGCTGACAGCATGGATTGTTAATTACATTTTTGGGCAATGTCACTATATTTAAAAGAAAGATCTCAAAACCGATTTGGAAAAAAAATGTAATTATGAGGGGAAGAAGTAACTGAAGGCATTTGGAATTTTTGCTTTTGGGGTTAGATTCACTACGTGTACATGTGATACTAAACACTTTCTGCATTTATTTGATTTGCCTATGTTTAATCATAGTTTTACTCACAACACTACAATTGTTAATTAAGGTTTAACTGCACCAGAATGCCTGTGGAACTCATAGTAAGCTTCTGTCAGGTTTGAAAATAAAGCCATTAGTTGGGAAACAGGGGCCGTACTGAGGTGTCAGAGGAATTTATTTTTATAAACTGCTGCTATAAACCATGAATCTTGTTGGATTTTGGACAATGCCACTTACTATATTTTGTAGACCAATATTGGAAAAAGTAAACTATGCTAGAAAACTGGTGTAGTTATGTCAACCATGTAGTTAAATGTGAGTTAATCTTCAGTGGTCTGTCAGTCGGTGTCAATGGTGTGGGTTGCCTTTTCTGGCATTGTTCTCATCCCTTTGTGTTTGTCAATTTAAGGGCAGTAATCAATGTTTATGATGATTTAGTTTGATCTTCTGTTTCAGCGCATTTACATGTGGTTCACTAGACTGTTTGGAGTAAAACAGACCCCCATTTTACACTAACAGGTAAGAAGTTGCCTCATTTTTCCTTACATTGTTGATATTTGATCTTATACTAAGCTTCTGACTACAGCCTTGGACTTAACATACTGTACAAAACATTCAAAATAATCAGTAATATGTAAATGATATATGATATGATTGAAATTGGGAGTAAAAAAATCTTTAATCATTAGCATTTCCTTCAGAATTTTACTTTTATCAGGGTGAAAATAACTCTTAAGAAGCATTTAGACCAAGGGAGACTGAAATCACAGAGGCCAATAATTCTGATTATAATTTTCAGGCATACTTGTGTTTAATGTGATGGGTTATTATTAGTCAAACCCTACTTAAAAAGGCCTTGACAAACATTTAAATCAATAAGCTATTTTTTGTTTTAATGCCCTGTTAATAAGGATAATTCTTGCATTTGTACTGTACAGGTGTAAATGGTACTAATAATATACTGGGCACAATTCCTTTGTGATGAGAAATATGACTTTGCCCAAAAAAGAATATGTGCGTTCAGCAAACCCACTCTGTATAAATATTGAATAAACAGCCCTGTCTTTTTGGAGAGTTCTCGATTTATACATCCCAGAAAGGATGTCCAAAACCATAAGAACTCTTTCTGTGTTTGGACTCCCATTTTGACCACAGGTCTTACAAGTCTCCGGCTTTAGTCACTCGCACGGCCTGGCTGGATTTTTCACTGACCAGTTTGGGGGGGATCACCAACATGACGTCAACCTAGAGCACAGCTGACTTTCTACTGGTCCAGCACGGGTTTCAGATGTGGTTACCTTTACCCAGAAGGCCAGACCAGTGAGTGCCTATTTTGGCAAATGGATGGCCTTGTTACTCCTAAAATCAAAAAGAAACAAATCCTGCACATATCCCATCACTGATCCTCCACTCAGCTGCTTCTGAGGAACTTGAGAATAGCAATTAAAATCACTCATTCATGATGCAGGCTTTTTCGTCTAAAGTCTGCTGGTATATTTACTTCACATTGTTGTTTTTCACCTATGAATAGCACTGAGTGATTCGCCAAAAGTCTCTTTTCTTGCTCCTGAACACACTGGATGAATGAAAACACTGGTTCTGTTCACATGCTTGCTGCTGCTCTTGGCGCTAAGAAGGGCACGTCCCCCTCCTTGCCCTCCTCTCCTTTCTCGACTTCTGCTGGGTTGGCTGGTTAAATCTGTGAGCATTAGTGGGCGTGTGTGTGTTGGTGCTCCTAGGGCGCATGCGAACTGAGGCCCAAAGGGGAAAGCCTTCCACACAGATCTAAGCCAGCTGCCCTGATTTAAACACATCATTGCAAGAAGAGTGGAAGCAAGGGATCCCCCCCCTACCAGCGTGCTCAAAGTACACTGGCAAAGTAGCTGCCCGCTCTGAAAACAACAGACGAGCAGCTACAAATGGTACATTTAGACGTCTGCTGTTAGGTAGAGGCATTTTGGGAGTCCTTCTGCCTCAGATTCTCAGGACTCAAAGGGCACTTGCTGCCCTGAGAGGGGGTGTTCAAGCAAACTGACCTCTGGGGTTAACCAGGATCGGTTTGTGTGAAGCTCTGTGGAGGAGGGGAGGAGGGAACAGGCAACAGTTGGAGGTGGGAGGCCACAGTGGGGCTCCTGCACAGCTCAAGAAGGAGACTAGGCAGTCACCGGGAAGCAGGGAAAGAGGAGGATATGGCCACGGGAGAAATCACAACACTTCCCTCTACACCTGAAGACGGCGGCAGCGGCAGCTTTGCTCCTGGGGGCTTCAAGGATCCCAAAAGGCTGTACTGTAAAAACGGGGGCTTCTTCTTGAGGATAAAGTCTGACGGGGGCGTGGATGGAATCCGTGAGAAGAACGACCCCCACAGTAAGTACTTCCAGTCCCCTTCTTCTTTGCTTTGCCAAGCAACACAAAGCTTCTTTATGTTATTTTTAATTTGCAACAGGGAAATAGGAGTGAAGCAAAAACATCACGGAGGAACTATGTGAATTTTCCAGCTTACTGAGGTTTATTCTCAACTTGTTAACACCAAAATGTGTGTAGGCCTACTTGTGGAAAGTTTAATAACCCTAGATCAAGAGAAGGACACCTCAAATGTTCGTAATCAGTGGGAGCTTTGATGGAATGGCATTTATGTTTTTAGTAAATGTAGATCCCCCATGCTGAGTCACAGCCATTCAAACTGCTTACTGTGTGATATACGTCATAATAACTAACCCTAAAGCAAGAATAAGTGAATTCCTGATCTCGAGGTCCCTGTCAGTGTTTGAGGTCAATAAACGCATCCCACTAATATATCTAAAAAATTATACTATTACTACAAAATATAATAAAATATGCTCTGTACCACCAAGTCGATCAATATTAGAGAGTGAGAGAAGTTTTAGGTTTTTCTAATGTTCTTTAAGTTAGTAACTATTAAAGTGGAAACATTATTGGCCTGGACTTACGCCTCGGTTCCTCTGTATCACTGATTACTTTTGAGTGTGTGTCCTAAGTAAGTGGGAGGGGAGGAGGGGGGGGACATGAAAAAATGTGGGTTTTTCCGAGGTAAACATGATTGGAAATGTATTGCCCGAGATACACTGTGACATTTCAAGCAGGTGTACCCAAACAAAATGCCTGGTATGGAACCAGTCCAAGGAGAGAGGAGCTATTTTTAGAATACATTTCTAGCCTTTAATTACATTCAGTTAGACTTATTTGCATAAAAAAAAAAAACGTACCCCTGTTATTCTGGGTGTCAGAGAGTCAGTACCATGGCTTCAGAAAGGAATATATCCACAGTGAGTCATATAACAGGAATCAGTATTAATCATTTATCTTTTTACCAGAATGGTTTCTTACAGTGAATGTAATCTGAGCTGTGCTTCATCAATGGTCCTTTTGTTAAGGCTGTGATTGACCTGCCAACTTTCTAGACAACATAACCTACCTGCCAATGGTGCAAATGTTAGTGGGGAGTAATGTTACCCTGTATATCCAAGGGTCCTCAAGTGGGATTTTTGTGCTAATATACTGTAGATGCAGTGGTGGAAGACGTATTTGGATCCTTTACTTAAGTAAAAGTACTAATACCACACTGTAAAAATACTCTGTTACAAGTAAAAGTCCTGCATTGAAAATGTAACTTAAGTAAAAGTATGTAAACATCATCAGAACTTAAAAGTACTGTACTTAAAGTATTAAAAGTAAAAGTAGAAAAATCCTCACATTTTAGAAACTGTAAACGATCAAAACCGTTCTGTCAAGATCTAAAATGTCTAAACATTTTAGCTGTACTTGTAGACCTGTAAATTGTTGGGTAGTTTCATTTATAATAAAACATTGTCTTTCATAAATTACATGTGTTTTGTGTGCAAAACTCTAAATTTGTAAAGTAACTAAAGCTGTCAGATTAATGTAGTGGAGTGAAAAGTGCAATATTTCCCTCTGAAATGTAACGGAGTAGAAGTAAAAAGCATGAAAAGAAAAGACTCAATTAAAGTACCCCAAATGTGTACTTAAGTATAGTACTTGAGTAAATGTACTTAGTTACACACAACCACTGTGTAGCTGTGACTCTACTCCATCACATTGTTGTTCTTTGTAACACACTTCCTATCCCAAAGCGTTGAGGACAGTATTGCACATACACATCAGCACAAATGATTGCCGTGCTTACATCACTCACCCCAGGACACTTACAGATAGGACCACACTGTACAGGGACAAGCCCAGTTGAAGGAAGGTTTTCCTGTAATCACAATAAGACATAATATTCCCAGTAAATACCAAACACACGACAGCACACACTCAGACCAATTATACATTAGTTTCAGGGAAGAACACCTCTTTGATCTGTGACGCAAAACATCCGGGCAGCATGCTTAACTGTAGACAGATGTGTCTATCTGACGTCTTAATGTGGATTCATTCTGAACATATTCCCTAATTTACCTCATGGGGCCCCTGATTCCTTTTTGGTGGTTTGGCTTCATGCAAAGTATGCTATGTTGGCAAGCAGCGTTGTTGGAGCTGATTTTGATACATCTGTGAGGAGGCTGTCACACAGCCAACAGGTACTGTGTGCTCAGTGTACAGTCTACACTGTGATGCTACTGTCTAGCGGCTGACGTGAGTTAGCTTAATGATACCATCAATGTCAATGGTGTTGCGTTCATTTACAGCAAGGATATGGGAGGAAATGTAAATGCGGTGCCGTTTATGTAACATAAATTAATAGAATAGAATTAGAATAAAAAACAAATAAAAAACTAATTGAATGATCTTTTAAGCTCATTTCAAGCCACCTTAATCAATATTTCTAACTAGCCCTGCAGTTCCATTGAGCTTTAAAGGCTCTTTTAGCTCATTGTTTTGATTTTACAGCACATTTACTGTTGATTCACTCTCAAAGCTCTCATCGGTGTTGTTGGTGCTAACACATTAACCTTAACTTTATAAGTCTGTGTATGTATATGGTGTGGCAATGTAGTACCTGTCAGCTTGCTTTTGTTGCAATCCCCCCTTAAATGGACTAATGCAGCTTCAAGTATTAATATATATGAAAATGATTGCTATGTTTGCTCTTGAACAACAGTTTCCCCTTTCAGTTTTCAGTTTTGTCAAGCTAATCATCGATCTTCCCTCCAATATTCAACTAGTTTGCAGACAACATTAAATGTCCTGTGGCAAAAACGTAGTAAGCACGGGCTGTCTTTTAGACCATGGCTGTGTCACTTGTTTCTCATGTTTACAGCTGTAGTAAAATATATCATATTAAAATGTCTCGCATACTGTAGCATCTTTACTGTGATTTGTTTCTGGAGTTGCTGGTCGTGTTATAACAGAAGTTTACACAGAGTTAAAAGATGGTGCCATTGATTAAAGAGATTACTATTTCCTTGTGATTTAGCGTATAATATCTGGTACCTAGGATGTTTATGCCCTCTTTATCCTTTTATAAAACAGGTGTATTAAACACAGCACTTCATCTTTTTCCTTTGACTAAACATTCCATAAGAAAACTACTAATGTTTTGTTCATTTTGTCCAAAAAAAAAACAACATTTGTCTTCTTCCTCAGTAAAGCTTCAACTCCAGGCGACTTCAGTGGGGGAGGTTGTCATCAAAGGAGTCTGTGCTAATCGCTATCTGGCCATGAACAGAGATGGACGACTGTTTGGAGTGGTGAGTGAGCTGCATCATTTTTCTGTTAAAAAAGAAAAGTTGCATTGTTTCTGTTCTGTAAAGAGTTTTGAGATGACTGTGAATGCAGTCCTATCAATTCACCAAACAAGCATTTCCTGATGGGTTCAAAGAGGGTTTTTTTTTCCAACAGTGCTTTTCACAAATCTCTATTAAACGCCTACAGTAAATGTCTTCTGCCTCTGTTACAAACAGCATTTAGGCTGCTGTGTTTTGGAAACCAAATATTTATTAGCCACCCGACAAGAGGTCGGAGGGAAATAATTTGACTGGCACACGTTTGTCATAGTCAGCACTGAGAATAAAAAAAGGTTTTCAACAACAACATTCCATTGTGTCCTGTTGTAGATGTATGGGATTCAGAGACAAAAAAAACAGAATTTGAGTCCAACTGAGGCGTCTCTCGCAATCCAATCAGTTCGATCATTTGTCTCTCTTTCCATTCTCTAGTCTTGTCCTCAGCGCTAACGCTGCCTTTGCCAACAAAATCGTGACATGACACTCGTCATGGCAACAATAGCAAGTCTGGGTTTCTGTATTCAAATCCAAATCCTTTTACGTTAAATGAAAGAAACAAATGCGTGTTATTTCGCTCTGCAAAACCAAATACAATAACCTATATTCCCATTCCCACTTGAGTAAGGAAATATCAGTTGGAAATGATAATGAAAATATGCCACTATGATAATTATTATAATATGTTTACACTAGCTGAATGTTTTTATTAGACTCCATTATTGTGTACATTAACATCTTCGTAAAAGTCAGGCCCATGAGAATAGGATACACCAGAATTAGTATTTGCAGGCTTTTATTGTGAATTCTTTTGGATCTCCACAGGCAACCTGACTATCATGGGGGTGATGGGAAGGCAGAGACTTGAGGAGGACTAATTAATCTAAGAGAGACGAAAGACAGAAACACCAAGATATTTAAGGAGCTGCATCCAACAATTAATTAGTTCGTAAAACACGGAAAGTCAAGTTTTTTTGCACAGACATGGTGACATTTGAGAGCGTGGGAAAACAGAAATTATGGAGAGGCTTGACATTTCTGAATGAAGATTTAAAGGGGCTGTACTCGGCATTCAGAGCATTTATATAGCAGTAAACAACAATTTGCTTTGTAAAGATATAATGGAGGAATGGCCTCCTGAGCAGAGAATGATGACGTCACACTCCGTCTCTGTGTGTTGTAATCTGAGCTTCTTTATTCATTATTTTGATAGCCAGTCCGGCCGCAAGAGCATGTGAGTGCATGGTAGTGCATGTGAGTGCCCTGTGCATCAATATCAGATGCTAAGGGCCGTGACAAAGCATCTGTATTTTTTAGAGTTGGGGATCGGTCTGTGAGAGCCGTGTGGAGGCAATCCTAGACCACTTTCTTAGTATTTAGAGTACAGCAACTTTAAGCAGGAAGAGACAGGAATTCATTTGTAAAAGAATAAAGGTTAGAGAGATGAACCTTCTTTTTTTCTGCTTTTTTATTTTTATTTAAACCTTTTTAGAAACTGATCAGCAGATAAACTGGCTTTATAATGTCCTTTGTTGTTCAATGATCACGTTTCACATGAGCAAAAGAAAAATCAAAAAGCATAGTCAAAGTTAGGTTAAGAAACTTAACTTTAGCCTTTTGTATTTTGTATCGTTACACAGCGTACTGTCAAATTAAACTGATCTGAAGGATTTCCTGAATGCTCATTAAAAGTAGCCAACACCAATTTGGCACCACTGTTGGTCTGTTTCCACAAAGTTGTTGCTTTCAGTGGCAGTAAAAGTGTGAAGTGTTGGTGACTGATGTGGTTCGGTGGTTGTGAAGTCTTGTCCACAGTCCATGTAATTGGCAAGAAGCATTTCCTCCCTAATGAGAAGCTACAGCAGCTGCCACACAAGGCGTTGCTCTATGTTCTGCTCTTACTAATAAAATCATTAAAAAACCCACAAGATATTAACTCTCTTCTGATTACCGTTTGTGGTGTGAAAAAAGACATGGCAGTATATGTTGCCAAAGAAATTACAATTCTTTCCCTCTAATTTAGCACCTTGACCGGTCTGGTCTTGAACATGTTTTACCTAGAATCAGAAGTCATCTGCTATGTATTAGATGTTTGCTAATATAATTGACAAATATTGGCCACTACTGACACCTTAGTTGATACAGACATTGTTCTGCTGATAACATCTGTACATGATTGGACTTATATTCATATTAATTGCACCCTAAACCTTTAAAGCTCTGCATAACTTTTTGATATGATGAACGACCGTTACATTCAAGCCATTGCCAAATGAGCTGCTACAAAGTTAGTAAAAACTATCAGCTCCACACAACTCTCTCTGGATTTCTCAGTATGGCTACATTCGGAAGATTGTGTCGTCCGGCGACTTTCGCGTGCAGAAACTCGAGTGAAGATAATGACCTCTTCTGAAGAGTCCATCATGTTTTTTTTTTTAAATCCTCCGTGTCCTCCTTGGCTACTAGCAACTGTGTGGAGGAAGGGTGGGGGTGGTGCGTGATCACAGAAGGCTTGTAACATGTGGACGCGCCGATAGCTTTGTTGTCATTACTTAGAATTCCTCATGGGGGCAACAGAAACTACGCACTATAGCTTTAACAAAATAACATTCCTAAATATAAAAAAAAAAAACATTACATTTTTCTTGCACCTTAGATAACAGAATTTTAATTTCAAAAATGAAAGGATACAACAATTAATGAGGCTTCTCTCTGTATATAATAATAATAATAATAAATTGAATTTATATAGCACTTTTCACGAACTCAAAGTCGCTTTAAATGTATTGTAAAAATGTATATCTGTGTCCTAGATATGTTTAGGCTTGTACTAGCTTTGGTGATCAATGGTTCAGTGGTCTTCCAATTACAAATAAAACCCACCGCTACTGCTTTTGCATAATGAATTGCACGTCCCTGCAAAAGCCCCAGGTGGTTGCTGCAGTTCTGACTAATAGCTCCATAGCTGTGTGGTCATGGTCAAGTAATAACAGAAACTAAAACAAAAGCCTCTTGTTGGACAGGGTAGAGGTTAACGCCCAGCGAGACAGCAAGATTTTGGACAGACGATCCGTAATTAATGTTTTCTTCAGGTTTTCTACAATGGCCGTGTTAAACTTAGGGATAGTGTGAGCACTAAAAACAGATGACAGCACAAAAGCCTTTATTTCATTTGTAGTGTATAGTGATCTTCATCTTTGGCAGTTTTTAAACCTTGTCATTTGTATACCTATCAAATCCAGATCAGTTTGTCCAAGACATCTGAATTTGTTTAGTTAATAGATTTGTCCTCTGTTTGTATACATTTCTTCTTTTTCATGTTTAACATTTCAGCCTGATGACCTCCACGTTTAATCGTGATTCAAGGAAGCTGAACTAAAACAAACACTTGACTGGCTCTGTAATAATGTCCCTGGTCAGGCATGGTTTCCTAAAAAAAAAATGTCTAAGTGTGAAACATTGAGCAGAAATTATTTTAAACCAACAGTCTTCAAAAATAAAGGTGGCATTTAGCTCTGGGTGTTTTATGTGGTCATTTAATGTCATTAAATGTCATTAAATGTCAGCATTACACATTTGCTCCCTTTCCAACGACATATATTAAATTCAATTAAATATCATCCAAATAAAATAACATATTTGATGAAATGCCACTACAGAAATTATTTTCAGTACATACACAGAGAACATTATAAGCAGTTTGGAAAGAAACAATAACATTTATATTAATCGTACAGACAGAATGACCTAACTTTAGTTTGCATTTATTGAAATATTAAAAGGTGCCCTGCCATACAAAACCGTTTTTACTTGTATTTTTTGAAATATGTTAGGTCCTCCTTTGTTAGCTCTAGTCACTGAAAAGAAATAAGTGGAGAAATGCGGCCAATTACAAAAGCTGGTCAGTCTGACGTGGTGTTGCCTGAGCTCATTACTATACATAAGCTCGCCCAGTTGCGCTGGGTAAAAGATGCTGATAGCCAGGCTCTCATTGGCTAGTTGTTAGCCAATCAGAGTCAAGCAGCTTAGCTCGTTGAATATTAATGAGAACTGGCACAAATCGAGCTGAGTCTTCCTGCAGGCTTTCTATACCACGCTAGAATAGTTTGAAACAAGGTAACCAAGGGATTTTGGTCAGTCCATGGTAGAACTTCAGACATTACCACTAAGTTATGAAATACGTTTGGCAGGGCCCCTTAAACACTAGTTTCACAGTTTGCAAGCTAATTTTTGTGTATTGTGATAGGATGGTGCCCCAGTAGTTCTTTGCCCTGTAAGAAAAGGGCTGAAGATGTAATCCTTGCTCTCCTATTTAAATCCCCTGAACCCCCTACAGTTCCTCACTAAACAGCAGATTCAATTAAATGTATGTGTTATCCCTCTGTCTTTCTCTCCAGAGACGAGCAACAGATGAATGCCACTTCTTAGAACGGCTTGAGAGTAACAACTACAACACCTACCGCTCCAGGAAGTACCCACACATGTACGTGGCACTGAAGAGGACTGGCCAGTACAAATCTGGAAGCAAAACTAGCCCGGGCCAAAAGGCCATTCTTTTTCTTCCAATGTCTGCCAAGTGCTAATCTGGGATCTGATTGAGAAATATTAACGTCTTAGTGGCAGCAATGAAGAAGATGTGACGGCAATGAAGACCAAGTGCTCCATCATCATTGCCCGAAAATAGCTGTGATGCTTTTTTGACTGGTATATCCTGAACATGTCTGCTCTTATTCAGCTTTTACATTCAAACAATGGCACACATTCACACTTGGCTGCTTCCCAGTAAAACCAGGCTTTTACTGTGGACCAGCCAACTGCTACGCTATAGTGCAACTGGAGCCAGGTGCCTTGCTCAAGTGCACCCCTAAAGTACGGCAATGTTCATTTTACTTACACAGATCTTACTCTCTGGCTGAGGGATTTAAAGCAGCAACCTTTTGATAACAAGTCGGCTTCTTACCATTTCAACTTCTTACTGGGTAAACTGCAGTCTGAGTTTAGCTGCAAGATGTACGGCATATAGAGGAATATTCAGTTAAAACATGTCTCCTACATAAAAAGGTTTAAGAAAATGCACTTAAGTCTACATTATTATAACTTGATAAAAGAGGATGGATTGTACTAAGTAACTGAATTTAAGAATGTTGTGCTACAAAATAAAAAAAAAAAAACTAAGCACACTCAAAACAAAACCCAAGCACTAAATATAGTTTATTCAAATTCTTTTACATTACTTACCATCTTTACATGATTAATGGATACAGAACAGGTTTCCTGAGCTTGCCATTGTTTTTGATAAAACTGCGATCCCCTTTTGTAATTATAAGTTTGAGATTTGTGCAAAAAGGCCACATAGCATGGCACTGGAGCATCATTTATACATGTATTAATACCAGATAATTGTTGCCAATCATGTCTAGTTCAATAAGGGAAAATCAGTTAACTTGAACAAAAAGATGATTTTTACTTTTTTTTACCTGTCAGTACGCCAATTCAGCAAGGCAGCCAATAATACTGGCCACTAACGCTGAATTCTGCCCGTGTATGTTCAGCTACTACTGTTAGTCACTCTGCTTGTTAACACAACCTGAAGTATTCCTAGTTAAAAATACAGCAGAATTTAAAAATGAAATCAGCTGCTGGCAGCCCGTTTGCCCAACAGATATGGACTTCCAACATGGCCACCAAAAAGTGTTAAATACACTGTATAAAACTCTACAGTCCTGCAGGCACCGCAGTGGCATATCTCTTGTTCATGTAGTTCGCAGCCTATTGCGCCGCATTTCTTCAAATGTAACAGCTAGTGTGAAAAAACACACAGCAAACATAATTCCAGTCCTAAATACACTTCAAATATGAGTAATACTGACAACCATGTGTCAAAATAGCAATCCATGATATGCTTGGTTAATGATGGCTTGCTAGGATTTTAGTGTTGGGGGAAGCTGCCTGTGATACAGCTGGTAAAACCTCCCTGAGTAGACAGCGGGAAGCTCCTCCATGCTGAGGTCGATCTTGTTGAAGCCGTGCTCCAGGCCGTGAAGCAGAAGCCTGGCTACACGAGACGTGATGGGCGTGGTGTCGTCGGTCTTGGCCAGCTCGGCGAGGTCCAGCCACTCGCAGCGCAGACACTCCCGAGTACAGAAGTTAATGTCGTAGGTGAGAGGGCCGAGTCGGCAGATCATGTACATGTCCGACATGCCGAAGGCGCCGGGGTGGTTGTGCTGCTGCCGGATGCTGAGCAGAGATCTGAATTCAGCGTGAACGCCGGTTTCCTCAAAGACTTCACGAACGGCAGTGGCACCTGAGAAAATTCATTAAAATATGAATAAATGTATGTGGAGGCATTTCAAAAGATCCTGACAGAAAAAGGAATTGTGTTCCCTTGTCAGACTGATGTTTAGATGTGGGGAAAAGGGAAAATACATATATTTTTTTGTAAAGACAAATATTTGACGCTGCTTAAGGGTTGGGTCATGTATATAATAATATTAAAGCTGCTTTTAAAATGTTAAAAAAGGTGAATTTGGAGATAATAGCTATTTGCTTATATATCATGTGCCTTGTTTTGTACAGTTCAAATGAATGTATATGTATCGTCTTTAAGCAGAACACTAAATTGAAAGATTTAGCTAGATGTACTGTATTCATTTTTGGCTCTTACACTCACCAATATTTTCTCCTGGATCAGACAAGCCACCGGGAAACTTCCAAGCATTCTTTGTCTGAAATACAGAGTTCAAATTTGACATCAATTGTGATAGATGGCACTGCTGTAAATGTATCTCAAGAGTTATATCAACATGACAAGAAATGTCCAGTTTAGTTTAGTTTTGAATCATAACATCTTCCAGTGTCGTTCAGTTTAAAGTCACTTATTTCTTTACTTTAAATTAGTGGCACCGCCATACAGTAGTTTTTTTATTTTGTATTTAAGTAAATCACAGTAAGTAGTAGATTATGTGTTTAAAGGACTCTTATCTTATGTATCTGAACTAATAATTATACAGGCAGAGAGATGTTTAATGCTCTAATCTATAGGAGCATCTTTTCATTTTATGTTTTAGACTTAGTGCCTCACTCTGGAGACTTTTACATTTGATGCGGTGAAGTGTGTCTTCCAAAACTGTTTCACCACTTATCCTTGATATTTAATGATAGTATGCTGCTGGTTAAATTATGATGTCCACGACCGTGTCCTGCTAAGTACAGGGGTTGAAGAGGCGCTCTGCCTGGGTGATCATGCAGGCCAGCCGGTCGTATCACAAATCTCAGGGCGCTGTGTCCTGCCCGTTAGTCGTCCTCCCATGTCCCAGGAAAATGATTTACTCTTAGGCTTTGCACCAAAAGAGTTCCAGGGAGGACTGCCACTTGTTGATTTATTATCCGTTCCACAACCCTCCTGTTTCTTTGTGGTCTTGCTGGTGCTAGTTAGCCGTGTGTTAGCATGCTTTTGTCCATTGTTTTGGATCACTGGTAGAGTGGTGTCATTTCCACATGATCCGTTCACTTCCATATTTACTTCTAACCGGTAAATTTTGGTTTCCAGAACTGCAATCTTCTGTAGGAGTTTGTAGTAGTCCTCTATGGAGAAGGGTGGCATCTTGCTGCTAATTAGCTTTAGCTACAGTCACTTTAGGACAGGCTTGAGCTATTGGTAGGCCACGCTCACGCAGAAAAATGTTCAAAAATGACAATAGCCTACTATGTCTACAAAAAATGTATAGTCCAGTGATTTATAAGTAACCAAGAGCCGCTGCTCATAGTTTCTCTCAGAGGAAAAGCAAGATTATTAGCAGAAATATGCAAGCAGAAGCAGGAGCAAGCAATAGAGCGTCTGCACTGTAAGAAGCACGACTTCTTAAAGAGATTTTGTGCAACTCTAATCTGTGTGGTTTTTCAGAGTAAAATGTCTCGAACCTCACAGGATCTGTCAGAGCTAAATAGGAAAATAATAATACCAAAAAGACTTGCGAACGAATGCCAAACATAACATACGCAAACTGTTCATGCTACATATACTGGGAAACGATTGAGCGATGGTTAAATTAAAACACCCATTTCATCATTCTGCTCCCCGATGGATGAAATGACCTTGAGTCCGTTGGGGATCTGCTAGTTGTCTTTTGTGCTGATGTGAGAGTGATAATGTCCTGGTTTCTTTTCAGGAAGTTCATAACCCCTTGTGAGCTCTGGACTGGCTCTGTATGCCAGAGATTCTCTACTGCCAAGGGCCAGACTGTTACAGAGCCCATTTCCAGTAAACAACTTGATGGGGGGAAGGAGGAGGAGGAGGAGGAGGAGAGGAAGAGATAAAACACTTCCTACACTTCCAGGCCACTAACAGTTTCCCTCTGGGCAAAAGCCGTCAAGATACATTATAAGCTCTTAAGATTCCCGGCTGGGACACATGTTGTCAGTAAATAAGGTAAATTATAATTTGAACTACATTTGTCATATGGTGCAGATTTTACAGGAAACCATGTGTCCCTTTTCAGAGTATTCCTGCTGGCACTTCTGAGAGACTGAAGAGAGATAAAGACTACAAATTAGGAGGATTGTTGCACATTATCTGACAATTGTAATGCTGTGGAAAGATTTTTATTATTAGATTTTTTTATATTAATTATTTAAATGTATAAACGTCTATGTTGTGTATATATTTTGGCGGGAAAGAAATGACTGGTAAAAATGGTAATGTCCAATATTGTCAGATGTCGTCTGCAGTTAGATTTGGTTTTACAATGTTCTGACTTGTCTCCAATACAACGCAGTCTCCGAGACAGATATCTATAAACCTAGAAGAGAGAAACCAAAGCTTCCTGCATGGATAGATATTTCTAGAGGAGAGTGAGAAGAAGTTATAATGTCACGATTCAAGATTCCTTTGTCATTTTTATGCACAACATAAAAACAAAATTGTGTTCACACCTCCACTAGTCAATAAATTAGCCAGTGCAAGACAAAGCTCTAATTTGGGGAATCCAATCCTTAAAGAGTTATTAATCTATCTAAGACTTGTCCAACAACTGAGTGGGGACACATAACTGATGTTGTGATAAATCATGGCACTGGGTCTTGCGGCATATTATTGAAGCTCAAGCATAATCGTATTACTTTCTGTTGTTGTTATTGAGTCCGAGATTATTTATTGGCTTTGGTGCAGTCATCTAAAAAGGAGATTCAGCCTTTTGCCAGTTTATGGCTCTTTGACGATGAATGATGGCACACGTGTTCATGTTGCTGTATGTTAAACAGGCTCAGACTCTGCTCTTTGGTACACAGTCTTGCAACTAAGGATAGTTTTTATTATCTATGACGCTTTAGATTTTGTTCAGTTCATGAAAATTCAACAAACAAAATCCCATCACAATTTCCCAGAGCCCAAATCACTTCATCTTCATTTGAATGGTTTTGTTCAATCAACAGTCAACAATCCAGTTAACAGTGATATAAAACAGAAGCTATTTGAGAGGCTCTGAGCAGACATTGACATTATATATTGCCTGTGTGGTGAAACTAGTATGGACTATTACTAACTATGGGAACATTTTATGGTAGTTATCATATCGCGAGGTCACCTGAGGTTTCAAACTCCTGTAACCCAGTGCTGCAAGTTATGCTGGGGGACAGTTAAAATCTTAACATGCTTTTCATTTCAGTCTTTAATGGTGGCATGTTGTTAAGGGTTCAGTTACGGCATTTTCCCTGTGCATAATGTGCATACCATCTACTTGGACTGGTGTATCTTGTGTTACATGGTTACGCACAATGCCAGGACTTTCTGACAAATTTGGTCACATTAAAACATAGAATGTTTGTATTAACCCTTGTGTTGTCCTCCCGGGTAAAAATTAACACTCTTTTAGACACTGTTTTTACATCTATGTTGCTTTTTCCCCATGTTACGCTTTTGACGCTTATTTCATCATTTTTGGCACTTTGTTTCCATTAACACCAGTATATTCACCACTAGACCCATTTATTTGCACTAGTTTTACACTTATTTTTTGGTATTCATGGTCAATAAACCTCATTTATATGACATTTTCTAATTTTTGTGTAAGAAAAAAGCAGACATGAATGATTTTGACTAATGGTTAAGATCAGGGGAATGAAGGCAATGGATAATCACAGATCTGTCAAAGTTTAGTCAGGATAATGCTATAAAATTGAATACAACACCCAAAATTCTATGAAAATAGAGATCTGATCCTTAATTTTCTTTTGTGAAGAGCGTCTTATGGAACCATCCATGTTATTTTGGGGCAATTTGGTTAAAACAAACCCAAATTTATGATATAGAAACTTTGAAAACGGGTCATATTTGACCCGAGGACAACATGAGGGTTATCTGCCTTTACCAGAACATGTTTGGTCATTTCTACGTTACAAAATGCACACTTTGTGTGAAGGGGTCTTTACTTATTGCCTCATTTATGTCAGGTCAAGCTAGCTGGTATATCTTAAAACATAATTTGTTTCCAAATTGCGGCATCATGGTGCAATCTTATTTTGGCCCGACTGAGAATACAAACAAATGTGTTTTTTTCAAAGAGCCCTTTGGAAGTTAACCTCATAACAACTTGAGCACTACAGGAGGGCTCTGTGAGACTGAGACAGACACACACTCACACAGTTGTTTGAGTGCATTAAGCTCATGTAAACACTGTGTTTGCTTAAGGTCAACTAATGTGCGTAGCTATGTTAAGTGTGAGAGGAGCTGAGGGGATTTCCACCCACGGTTTGATCAACAGAGGTAACATACAACTCACTACATAAACAAAACTAATCAGGAGACGATTTTTGCAGCACCAACAGATCAGCTGCTTCATTGGCTCCTTTTGTCACTGTGAGTGGAAGGATCGGTGTCCAACATATAGCTCTTTGGCTCAACCAGGCAAGGGCCGGTGAACTAGCTGCCAAAAATCCTTTTTAACAAGCCAAAATGTGTCAGTTTTTTCTTTTTAGGTAAATGTGCCATGCTGTTAATTGTAGTGTATATAGTCACAGCTCTGTGCTCATAGTTACACTGTAGCTTTTTCATATGCTGCATTCCTGATTGGAAATAACAATAACAAAAATCGTCCTTTTTCAATATTTGGTTCAGTTTGCTGAAGGAAGGTCTACTCATCGCTACAGCAAACACATGCATACGTTTATTTAAATGAACATTTTTTTATTTATTTATTTGTTTCTTAATAAATTCAATTAACATGGTCTATATTGCAATCATTTAATATAAATTGCTTTTAATTAGTGTAATTAAGAGACATTTGTAACAATAAAGAAACACATACTGTATACCTTGTTTCTGTCTTGGACCACGAGAACCTTTCCATTGGATTCATCAACAACTGCACCTGGGCAAAACAAGCAAACGACCAATCAGACATTCATTTTAAATAGTTTGCAAGCACTTATGTCCCTAGGTTTATAAGCTGGTCCACATGTTGCAGTGAAGTAGTTACTGTAGTAGTAGAACAATTTAAAATTGTGAAGATCCAGGACTTAGCCAAAAAATTTGAACATCGACAACTTCTCAGTCCCTCCACCCTTTCCGCTAAAGCCCAAAACAGTCTCCTAAGCCCCTCCCCCCACAAGGGAGAATGAATGCGTGTGCATGAGCCGTGATTGACACGCAGTTAGACACCCCCGCTGGCCCTGATTGGTGCATCTGAACAGGGAGCGGTGGATTTTTGCAAATCACACTACAGGCTGTAGGTGATGCCAGAGGAGCCAGTTTTTTTTTTTTTAAATGACCTTCTTCATGTAGTTCTACTCAAACATGGGGTCCGTTTCAGCGAATATGACAGAAAGTTAGTTTTATAAGTCTTACCTACTGCATCCTTAATTATTAGGTTGGACACAACATAAAACCTGCCCCATGTGGAGGAGAAAGCCTGCAGCTGAGCCTCTGTCAGGCCTCGTCCACTTTATATTGTTCAACACATCCCTGCTGTTGAAGATTAATCAAGTCCACAGAAAAAAGAGTCATCATTCTTCTGTGGACTTGACTGTCCAAGTATTCCACTTCTTGAACTGTTGGCTTAACCAAACATAAAACTGTAATTAAAGTGCCACTTTTATCCAACGTGCAGTACAATACTAGCCTAGAAATCTAGACGCACCCTAGTGGCAGCAAAATTGTTTTGCAGCCAGGGGGGTCTAGACACTCTCCGTTGGCTTGCGAGCTGGAAAAAACAAATTCTGGTCAGGCCAATCACATCGTGTATAGAGTCAGTGGGCGGGGCTTATGGCTGCTGCTGCTGGGAACAGCGGTCTTCTGGAAGACTTGGAGTTAAGCTTTTCTTTGAGAAAAGAACAAAGAACGGCACAGAAATCATTCTTAAAAAAGGAAGATGTGTTCGGAGTTTTTCCGACCGGATACGGCAAAAGTTTAATCTATCAACTAGTTCCGCTACCTTTTTCGTTGCTCTGCCTGGTTGTAACGCTATCCTATTACGTGCAGAGGGAATTTGAAAGACAACCGTTTATCCCGCCCCTCGGATTGAGCCCTGTCAATGGGGAGTTCCCAGACCCAACATCTGGATGTGGGTCTGGCTTGTCAGGCTAGTACAATACCAGAAGTGAATTAAAGTTTGAATTACCCTAACTTTAAGGCCTAAATATGTGTTTGTTTATATGTAAATATGTTATATGTACAGTAAATATATATATATGTTTACGCATGTTCGGATTGGCTCTTTAGCTGCTAAATGCTCCACTATGTTTACCAGCTAGTCGCTAACTTTCTCTGTCTATCATTGGGATATCAAAAAACAGCTGCCTGCCTCAGCTAGAAATGGTGCTGATGAGAGTGAGGAGAGTGAAACAACGCAGTGAAGTTGTGGGCTGAAAAACCCAAACGACGAGCTGAAAGCTGCTAAAAATTCTACGTGTAGCTGATAACCACTGCATATTTGGGTGATGATTCTCTGTGGGTTCTTCACTACGAGCGACATTAGGGAAAATACTGAGTATAGCTGCTTTAAAGTCAGCACTGCATATAGTAGAGTGAATATGGACACACTTTGTTAGTTTCCAAGAAGTATGGACTACATAAGCAATTGTTCTTAAAAAGATTTTGCGGTATAGTGATGTAAAAATCCACTGATAAAACAAGAACAAAGAATGTCGGAGTCTGAAAAAAAGGGGGATAACATAAAATAAAACTCCTAAATTTCTCTGCTCTAAACAGAGTTCGAGTGACTCAGCTATACTTTCAGGCAGGTAGTGACTAAGAAAGGCAGCTATGTGCCGCGGCTGACAGTTCCGGAGCAGGAGGGAAAACTGGCCACTCTCTTTTCCGGTTGCTCCGTCTGACCGACTGGGACGGGCCTCCTTAAATGAATGTCACAGATGTGTAAAGAGGGATGGGTCGTCTTAAAGGCCTGACTTGGACTTCCAAGTGGAAACTGATGTAATAGCCGATCCCTGTGCCATATGGCTGCTGCTAAGGGAGGCTATCATTATGTAGCCTTCAGTCTAGGAAACTTAATGCTCACGAGGAGCAGGAGAGAAATAAAAAATAAATAAATTAAAAAAAAAACGGAATAGGAATTATGAGACAAAAAGCCCAGAAGCAATCATCTCGGGGGGACTGGGGGTTCCGTAGTAAACAATTGTTAATGTTCTGAGGTTACAGTTGGCTTCTGAGCCACAACAAAAGTTTGATGTTGTCTCTTAATATATTTCATGTAGGCTTCTTCTACTAGTTTTTTACAGTAATTATAGGTTCACAGTAATATCTGCTATGTACTATGAGGTTGCAAAGAGGTCAGATGTAGAAATCTGATACACTCTGATTGAGAGGCACTCTAGATCCGAGCATGTTCTCAACACTCAAGCTGAATTTCATTACCGAAGACATAACTAGACTAGTATTGTGATGTCCAGGGCCTCGATTTTGTTCCAATGCAAAATTGTATTCGTTAAGGATTAAAGCTATAGTGAGCAACTATTTTATACTAATGAATGTCCGTTAAATTCAAGACATTGACAAATGAGTTGATACAAAAGCTTTGTATGTATTACACAACAGCTAATTTAGTTTTTACACATACTGTCGGGATGTGGCGTTGAAAAGATTGGACACTGTCCAAAATACAATTTAAAAAAAGTTTCAGTGAGCCACTAGATGATGCATTGAACCACGAAACGCTACCTGTGATTCACAATAATGACTCTAATTTGTTTGTCTATATCGGCCCACATATATTTCCTTCATTTCACTTCTCGTTAAGGCTGTGAGCAGGGCAGCTTACTCAACCTTCAGTTGGGTGGACGCAGGATATGAATGTAGATATGTCGTGAGCAGCATGTTTTAATGACATACATATGGAGGGTATAATTTTTTGGAATTACTTTGAGCTCTACGTTTTTGACCCTGTCCTGAGAGGTCAGGGGACAAATGTGGCTGGTAAGATTTCAGCGTCATTCTTAAGGACACTTTAGCAGGACAGATGTTGACATCTGTTGATTCGTTGGATGAAGAACAGTCTCTGTGACCAATATGTTACTTTGTTACTTATATCACTGCCCCTCCTCCTCCTCATATTCCTAAACTTCTACGTACTGTGAATTAAAGGAAAATTCCTGTTTTTAACAACCTGAATCTTACTTACTCTCACAGGCTTGGCGTAAATATATATATATATATATATATATATATATATATATATATATATATATATATATAGGACACCTTAGTTGCACTAACCATGTTACATCCCACATCCCACTTTAAACGTAGCAGCAGCACAAGATTGAATCCTGAGTTAGCTCCGCACTGGGCTAGTTTATTGGGCTAATGTTTAATTCTCAGTACGTAACAGTCGGTCAGTTTGACCCCAAAATACCCACTTTTGACATTTGTCACAGTTTAAAAGCCTTATGGGGCTCATGTTTCCTTTGCCTCACTGCACATCGTTGTAAATCTGTTTCTAACAGAGCACTTGTGTCCACTGCCTCTAAAATGATGATTATGAGTGCCATGTTAAGCTCACTTATAGGTGTGGTGGCCACAATTACAACAAGTCGTGAAACAGCAAAAAATGGTTGCAGCAGCAGCAGCAGTAGTAGTAGTTGTATTAGTATTAGTAGTAGGCGTGAAGTTTAAAACTTTAGGACATCGGACACCAGTGTAAATACTCGTTAATTTGAAGACTTCTCTCTTATCAATACAACGCCACGACTGTGCATTATGTGTAGTTGTTCTCTTGTTTTTATCAAAATAATAAGCAAAGAAGTATCGGATCATCTAAACAGCTGCATATTTTAGATTCCTGACCTCAGTTTCATCAATGCTTGTTTACGGGGCATTCTGGCAACAAAAAAGGGTATTTCTGGACTCCTTCAGTACTGAAGGATGCTCTGGACATGTTCTGACATGCTTTAAGTGCATCCGCTCTTGAAAGTTGTAAACGACACTCTGCCCTCTGCTGGACGATCAGAAACTTAGCACCCTTCAGGTCTGCAACTCCTCCCTTTGTAGCTCCTCTTCCTCACATTCACAATCCTGAAGAGAATTTCCATTTACGCAAGGGAAATGGGCAAAAGTTGAAAAATGAATAACAAGCAAACAATCTTGTATCCTTTAAAGCCAAAACAGGGTAGTTGCTAAGTACTCAACATCCAATTGTGTATAGTAATAACCTAAAAGGGTGTAACTTTGGTTTGGGAATTGGGGGACGGACGGACACAAAACAGGGTTTCTGGGGGTCTTCTAAAAGACCCCCAGAAACCTTCTAAAAATGTTTTCGATTTGAATACTATTTCCTGCATTTCTAAATTTGTTCATAAGGACGAAGATGATACAAAATCCAGGAAATAATTAGGTTGACCATAATGATAAATTATGCCAGAAAGAATAGTACTAAACTATGTATAAGAAAAAAAGTTTTACTTTCTTTTTCGCTTAAAATAGGGGCCAATCACCGAGACTATAATTATAATAATATCAAACAAATTTGAAAACTGAGGGGGACATGCCCCCCCTGTCCCCAGTGGAAATTACACCATAGGTAATAACTGCAAGCAAGCAGCTTTCAGCTGCATCTTATGGTCTTCATC
The DNA here is from genome assembly GCF_004354835.1 of Perca flavescens. Taxonomy (NCBI): domain Eukaryota; kingdom Metazoa; phylum Chordata; class Actinopteri; order Perciformes; family Percidae; genus Perca; species Perca flavescens. The sequence continues at coordinate 7,660,829 of NC_041340.1, read as the reverse complement.
AGATCCATGACAACTGTGCAAAGACCGTTTGCTGATTAAGACTGTGAGATGCGGTTAAAAGCAGGTGAGATTATATTGTGTCAATCTACTATTCCAAAGTCAATAATGGACTTTGAGGCTACAAATCCCTACCTGCTACTCCAATTTGGTGAGTTGCAGACCCCGGCAGTCTGCTTTCCCCTTCCCCCAACCAGAGGGCCAACACAGCGTGGTCGTGTTTGGCGTGATGGAAGGTGAAGCCGTGAGTAGAGGCAGCAGCGACACATCGACTCAGTGAGATAGGTACTTGAAGCCACACTGCAACTTTCCCCTCTGTTTTCCACCGGGCCAAGGAATCTGTGGAGCATGTCACGAGTTCACAAGGATACACAATCTTTAAAGATGTATTATTAAAGATATTGCTGCTTTTGAAATAAATAATAAACTGCAGAAACAGGCAGAGCATATAAAACGATTGGTTTTGACAGCTCTAATCGGATTTTGGAGGCAAATGGAAAACTTTAAAGAAGCTGACAAGCAGCAGAGACAATTCAGTGGAAGTAGCCTGAAGCTAAATCCAGCTGCTAATGTAATATTTTCTCTCTCTTTTATATCATCCTAAATTAAAAAAAATCTTTAGATTTCAGACAGTTCATCGGACAAAACAAGCAATTTGAAGACATTGCTTTGGACTCAGGTGCTTTGTGACAAGCATTTTCATTCTTTTTTTAAAATGTATTACTGGATAATAATTAATTTGTCCAAAAATTTTGACAGATTACTCAATAATGAAGGAAAAAAATTACATTAGAAAACATCTCATTTTAATGTACCATATACCTTTTTGAAATACACAGTTGTCTAATGTTCCTGCATAGGATGGGTGGCTCCCTGCTTTACCTTTGCTGGTAAAATGGGATTAATGCATAAAAGACTTGCAATTAAAATTCAGTAATGAATGTAGATTTTAAAAATAAAACTACACCCAAACCCCTGAACATAATATTTCATCACACTGCCATGGCCCTAAAGTCATTAAAGAAAGTAATGTGTATGTGACTAGAGGTCTACATAGACCAACATCTATCCGGAGAGTATTTATTAACCCTTGTGTGGTGTTCGGGTCTGTGGGACCCATTTTCAATGTTTGCTAAAAGAAAAAGTATGCTATTTATTATTTATTCTAACTCAAACTCATTGGCCTTGGCTCATTTTCTGTCAAGAAGATAAAAAATAACTTATTTTCAATGACTGCACACGGTACACCCCCCCCTACACCTAACTATTACAAGGAGGTGTTCGGGTCTACTGGACCCGAGTGTATTTAATTGTAGGTGCTATGAAACTATGTTGTCTTTCTGCACCTGCTATTCCCACACAAAGTTACTAAATTGTTACATTTCAAGCACTTTCACCTGTTCTGATTAAGTTCTAAGAAATAAGCACCTATAATGATCAAAAATCTTGTTCCTATTTTTTTTTATCTTTTTTATAATTGTATTTCCTTGTTTTCTCACAAAAACCAAAAATGATCATATGATCATGAATGTGATCTCACAGGGGTAAATGGCAAATATGAACCATAAATGATTTACATTTCTAAATGTATTTTTACATAAATTGTTATGGCTGTACTGATTTAAAAGCCTAATAATGAGGTGGGTCCACCAGACCCGGGAACATTGGCTGTGTAACAAAAATATGAACACCACACAAGGGTTAAGCAAAGTGTCAAACATTCACTTGCAGATGCACTGGACATTTAGCATTTAGCACATGGAATCTCAAACCTACTGTAGATACGATGGGAAACCCTGCAAGCAATATTTCTATGCTTTCAAGCGCCTGCATCTCCAGTGCATGTGTAGGCTAACAACTGGCTTCAGCCTTCTTTACTGTAGGAAGCCGCTCATGCACAGCAGCAGTGGCAGCAAAAACTGTCCTGACCTGTTAGTAGTGTCCTGAGGAGTGTCCCGGGACACCCAGACACTGCCCCGTGACAGTCTGACACTGTCCTGTGACTCCCTTGACTGTGCCGGGACAGTCAGACACTGTCCTGTACACTGGACAGTGTCTGACTGTCCCTCCTCAGGACACTACTAACAGGACAGGATAGTTTTTGCTACCAGTAGTCAGTGGTTGAAGCGGATTTATGAGTTGATGAGAAGATGTGCCCTGTGTATTGTTTATTTCCACAGATCCTCTTATTAGTCTCATACACAGCACACTTTAGGACAACCAACCTTGAAGCAATCTGCTGAATGAGCTTTCGCTGATGTCCGCCGGTAAACCGATGTCAGCCAGGTTCACTGTCACTCCACCGAATCGGTCCACTTTGCCTGTCAAAGCCCCGGTCCCCTCCACTCTGTGTAGTTGGGAACGAGTGACAGTGCGCGAGAACGCACGGACAGCTGAGCGTGCGGGATAAGACGCTCTGCTGCTGCAAAACCTTCCTGTCACTACCAACGGTAAAAGCTTTAAAGCAAAGGCACACGCGGCCATCTTTCTACGCTGTCGCTAACATAAACAACTGTTTAAAGGTTTGTTCAACCCTTAACCGGCATGTGTGCTTGCAGTGCAGTACAGTTACGTATACGTCCGCCCTGGAAGTTGCATAAATACCGTAATGCACTGGTAAAATACCTCCAGGACTAGCTAGCTAACCACAAAGCTGTATGGACTTGTGGTACTATGCCGAACACCATTTCCACATCTGAAAACGTAGCTAGCTAGTTCATACGTAAACAGTAATTTGTCAGTATTAAACGTTAGCTATAAAATAATCACAAAGTTAACGTTATGGTGTTAAATTCGACTTACAATACTGCCAATTAATCATGTTAAAACGGTTAAAATAAACATTTAGCCCATAGACTGTAAACAATAGATTTAGCCTAACGTTAGTTATCTTTGTCTCGCGCACTTTCTTCAAGATGTCATCTGGCTCAAAGACGCTAACAAGAAACCCAAATTAATCGTTGAAAACTATGAAAAAACATCGCTTGACATTTAAAATGCATGCCGAATGTGAGCCTGTATCCAAGTAATGCTTGCTGTACCTTTAATCATATTGAAGCACGTGTTTCTACTTGCTAGTAACAAAGACAACCTAAAATCATATGATTTGTCTATTAAATGTTGCATTGCTTTATTCTTGAGGCCTGATTAGTTCCAGGTTCTTTAATTTCCCCCAGTTAAATCCAATCTTTTTTTTAATTGTTATTCGTATTTTTGTTAACAAACCTATTTGAAGAAAAACATAAGGATGTTTTACAGTGTAATAAATACAAAAAGGATATCACCTACCGTAAAAGATTCGAAGCTTTACGGTAGACGGAGGCGGGACTAAACTTTAACCAGGAAGTTTACAACACCGCTCCATGTTTACACATGTTTGTGCGTTCACGTGGAGTAGATTTTTACTATTAAAATGTCTTCAAAGAAAAATAAAAGCAAATCGAAAAGAGCGAGTGAAAGTGACAGTTCGCTCTTATCGAAGGAGGGCTCAAATGACTCCTCCAACCTGCAGACACCGGGCCACGAAGGAGGAAGCTGCAAAAGTTTAAACATCAACTCGTTCACTGTGATCGATTTCATTGAAAAAGGTAAGACTTTGGGCCATAAACCCAAACGTTTTACAGGCTTTAAAACAGTTGTTACTTATGTAAATGCTTTCAGCAAATGAACCAATCTGCAGTATGAAGATGGGAGACCTGCCGTGGTCCATTGCTGCACTCAGTGATGCTGTCTGTACTTATCCCGTCTAGGCAACAACAGAGACACATATGTCATAGATCTATCTCTGTTCTCAAGCAAATTGGATTTAAAATGAGTCACTGACTGAAGCAAAAGTAGCTTTCAGCTTCGAGGAAATTTAGTGACAGGAAATTTAGTGACATAATTTCTTATCAGCAAGGAAGCACAAAGAGAATATTTTATACCAAAAAGACTAACTTTGGAGGATATCTGCTTGATTTGCCTTTCAGACTTTATTCAGAATGCTCAAGCTTTATCAGCACGTTAAAATATATTTTGTGCAGAAAAAATGACTGTGGAATTTGTCCCCCCTCACTTACATTGGGAAAGCTTTAGGATATCTTAATGTATGAACAGGAGGAATGATTACAGCAAGCAAAACCTGTTGACTTCAACAATTTTGAACATAATTCTCTAAAGGTTAGAGTCAACACTGAAACTTCAGCACAATATTGTGGAAACATGCCATTGTCCTGCTGCTTCCAGACAACACTGTATGAACCAGATTCACTAGCTAGTGCTTCACAATGGTTCAGCCTACTTATAGCTAAAACACTTTTAAACCTTCTCTTAAATGGTCTACTCACAATACAGCCAGTTTAACTTTTCAGTATGCAAGATTAGCACCAGTCAAATGTTTGCAAATCTTTTCAACCAATTTGTTTTTTGTGCCATTAACAGAACAGTTGTTTAATTGCCTTTAACTACTATAATCTACTTGGTTTATTTAAAATTGGGAGTAGTTTGTCAGTGGTGGACAAAAATAACAAAAATTACATTCAAAAGGCATGATAAGATCATAAAATAAGATGCGTTGCTATAGTTTGACCTATTCAGTAGTATATGATGTGGATGAGCTACAACAATAAAACGACTTTTATATGTTCACAAAGGAATAATAATTAATCATTTAACAAAGAACATCCCTCGGAATAAGTAAGTTCACTTTTGATACCTGAGGACACTTACAGCAAACTACTTTACCTTTTTTTCAAGTAAAGTCTGAATATGGGTCTTTTTATTATTTGTGTTATTTTACATCAAATGTTTGTTGATTTTCATCACAGCGGATGACAAAACACCCAAAAGTTGCAGATCAACTTTAGTCCAACTGAGCCTCAATTCCATGAAGTCAGCCAGCGTTTGCATCGGGCGACCAGTCCTGCTGACGAGTCCCACAGGACAACAAGAGGTGTTGTCTTCTCATCAGTTTCTGTGTCCAATATGTTGTAAACACATGTATTGTTATCTTAAAGTGCTCATATAAGCTTTTTTCTTTTCCTTTATTGTGTTATATATCTTTTTTGTGCACATTATAGGTTTACAAAGTGAAAAAGCCCAAAGTCCACCCCAAAGGGACTTACCATCTCCAACAGAAAACACTAAACTGCTCCAAACAGCTCTATTGTATTCCAGCCTTTACTTCGGTGACGAACGTGCGTCACTTTGTAACACGTTATAATGCTCGCCTTGCTGCTAGCGTGGCACGCCCTCATATTCTGCTTCTCACTGGCTAGTAGTCCTTACCTAGCTACTGCGCATGTGTGACTCCTAACAAAGATGAGAAGTATGATGCCTCACTCTGTAGCTAAAACAGAGAACTGAACACAGGGTGAAAAGAGGAGCTGCAGCAATGTACAGTACAACTAAAATATGTTTTTTTTTTTTATTTAAACCACATTAATCTATTCTGATATAACCTCTAAATACAATTATGAATCTGAAAATGAGCATAATATGAGCACTTTTAAGCTCCACTGTAACATATTAAATGTGCTATGTTCTTTTGTCTTACTGTCCTTTAGGGGTGTAAATCTTCTGGTCTCACGACTCGATTACGATTATCCTGTCAATGGTTCGAATCGATTCTATATCCCGATGCATCACGATACAACTCCTCCTCAATATTATTATATATTACTACACATGGTTTTTAATCAACAAATTCATGCAGTCACATCATCACAATTCAAACTCCCCTTTTTATTGTATCTGCTCCTAAAAAAGACACTTCCTGAAAGAGTCTGAATACAGCAGACAACAGACGGAAGGCATTTAACTAAAAAAGCAGCGAGTGGAAAATCAGCAAGTAACATCAGTAGGTCATAATCGGTTATGGACTGGCACTGCATCGATGCAGGAACGTCCAGGTCCGCATCGTGATGCAATGATTAATTTTAACACCGCTACTGTCCTTTAACCCTTACCTGATCAAATCTGTGTAAAAACCTACCTCTTCAAACTGACATACTCAGTGTAATTGTATTTGTCTGTTTTTGTTTATTTCTTTGTATTTCTGCGTGGTCTTTGTTTTTATCTTTTACTATTTGTACATGTAAGGTGTCCTTGAGTTTCGAGAAAGGCAACCATAAATAAAACCGTCCTAACCTTTAGCTGCCTGTAAATAATCTTTCAGCTCTGAAACCTTTTTAATAAGCATTTTTTTCTATTTCTCTGTCTTACAGGTGTGCTTAGGTTGGCCGGTTGCCTCCTTTCCTGGCGGAAAAGTTGGTCTTCAGAAATGTGCTCAGAATAACCTCAGAGTGAAGTCAGGGGACGAGGTGATGCTGCACCCACTAACAGGTCCGGTGCTTCAGGCTGAGGAGGTGGTCCTCTCTAACCGGTAATCTGGCTCTCATTGACAAGAAGCCTAGAGTACACATTAGTCATATTATAATAATCTTCTAAGTATACCACATTATAGTTATTGTACACTCCGTTTCTAGTTTATTAGGCACACCTAGCTAAACCTAATGCAGTAAACACAGGGTACAAAATTAACTTTATGTCCACCGGCCAAATGGCTAGTGAATGTTCAAATTCTACCAGCCACTTAATAGATTGCTATTGTTTTTTTTTGGGCTGGGGAGTGAAGCAAATCTACCAGCCACTTGCATATTTTACCAGCATTTGGCTGGTGGATGGTGCTAATTTTGTACCCTGAGTACTGCAATAAATCAAAAGGTTATAATGTTAAGTTTTTAATGTCCTTATTTTAATCAATGAAGGTAGATTAACTATGCATATATCCCATATCCACTGTGTCATTTTGCTTAGAAATATAAAACTGTAATATTCATTTCATTCATTAACATCTGTAGCTGAAATCATTTTCTACCTGTAAAAAAAAAAAAAAAAAAAAAAAAAAAAAAAAAAACTTTAGATTGTATCACACACCTTTTTATATTGTGTATCTCAGGTAAAGGCTGCCATCTGCTGGTGACTCATTGCAACTGCAGTTCAAATGCCAAACTATCAATTATCAATAATTAGTATTGCCTAGTCACATTATGCATCTGTTTGTAATTATCTTTATATATTTTTTATATTACTTTTTACGACATATTTGGATTTGACGTGTTTGTGATCCTGGATTATCCTTTTCATTTGTCAATGTTTTTTGAAATCTGTGCTTTGTGTTCTATGTGATGCTGAACCTTAAAAGAGATTTTAATGAGTAATGTTGAGAATCAGTGGGGCACTTTCCTGGTTGATGAAATTGTATATTTTTATATATATGTATGTATGTATATATATATATATATATATATATATATATATATATATATATATATATATATATATATATATATATATATATATATATATATATATATATACACACACACACACACACACTGTTGGTCAAATCAACAAAAAATATGCATAGTACATTATAGTTAATTCTCACATACATATAACTTTCATTCAGGTCAAAAGATGACACGCTAGAGACAGATGAGTTCAAGAACTTCTTTCTGAGGTCCCTGGGTAAGTCAGTCACTTCACACTGTTTATACTGTATGTTTATTGGCACGTCAGTAGAAAGCACTTTTGGAGTAGAGATGGGAATCTTTGGGAATCTTACGATTCAATTCCTATTCTTGATGTCACAGTTTGATTCAGAATTGATTCTCCCTTCAAAACCTGATTCTCCATAGCTTAAATAGAAAGAGGGGCACTGTTTTTCAGCTCTGCCTCCACTGAAATGAAATATAAAACATAGCTGGCAGATCAGCTAACTGGCCATGATTAAGGTCACTTTCTGAATGAACAAAAATAAGTAAAAAAAGTGGGAAAATGTTTAAAAAATAAGTTGTTACAGTCTTCTTCCTGTATGATATGCATACATTTGGGCACAGTATTAATTTAAATACATTTACAATAATTTGCTGAATATATACAGAAAGAGTTTATGTGAACAGTATGCACAGCTGTTCTGGTTTGTACTCGTATTTGTCTTTTGATGTAAAAGTGAGGTCCCGCTTTCTTTTCGCCCTTTTCCATTATTAAGAGATAAGATAAGATAGATTGTATTAATCCTACACTGGTGAAATTCCTGTGCTACAGCAGCTCAAAAGAAAAAAAAAAAAAAACGTATACACATCAGAATAACACAAATACATATTAAGTAGACATAGGAGAAAAAATATACATACTGTAAAGTATAAGAAATAGAAAAAATAGAATTAGTTATAATAATAAGAATAATAATAGTAATAATACAAACATATTTACACAATAAACACCCGTATATAAACAGACAGTGTATATATAGAATAGAATAGAATTTCTTTATTGTCATTGTAACAGATACAACGAAATTAAGTGCAGTCCTTGTCAGTGCCAAACATCTATGAGGTAATATATACCATAATAAATACATAGTAACAAAAAAACATTATATTAATGCTAAAAACATATGGGAGACTCATACAGGCATCCAATATACACAATACACACACATAATATATACACAGATATACAGATGAGTAAGGTGCGGATGAATAGAAATGACATATTGCACAGTTGGAGGTGACACAGAGTAATAAATATATAAATATGCATAGTGCAGAATATTGCCCAGTGATGGCTCATATTGCAGAAACAGCTAGCAGTGCTACATTATGATGTTACATTAAAAGAGTCTGACTGCTGCTGGAATGAAGGACCCACAGTAGCGCTCCTTCTTGCACTGAGGGTGCAGCAGTCTGCTGCTGAAGGAGCTGCTCAGGAAACTCCCAGTCTCATGTAGGGGGTGAGAGGTGTTGCCCATGATTGATGCCAGCCTGGCTAACATCCTCCTCTCCCCCACCTCCTCTGTGGTGTCCAGAGGGCAGACCAGAACAGGGCTAGCCCTCTTCACCATCATTCATCATTCATACATGGCTGGATGGATAATGTCCTGGGTTTGAATTGCTGTTTATGTTCAGTTATATTCTAGACATAACTGCTCTGCTGGTTTGTCTGTCTTGTGCCAGTTGGGTCCATCATTTTGCCTGGGAATGTCATCCCCCTGACCTACTTTGGCCGGTCATGCAGTCTACGGGTCGATACCATACGAGGGGAGGACGGAGTCACCCTCCACAGACCAGCTCCTCCCCCAGGACAGAGCCCTGACACGGACGAGTCCTGCGTGATGACCTCCGCGCTGGACTCCACGTCGGCCGACCTCTCCCTGCAGCTCAGCTTGCTCACCGTGGATGACAACAGCGCTGACGGGCCACCAAGCACGCCCGGAGAGCCGGGTCCTGCAGCCAGCACCCCGCGCCGACCAGCCCACCTTCCTTCTCTCTCCTCACCCTCTGCTCCTTGCACCCCATCCTGCAACTCCCAGAATCCTCCTACAGAGACAGCAGAGGATGCCGTCAGTCTGGAAGGCTCCCTAAGCTCAGAGCAGGCAGATAAAACCCCCACAGCTCCCCCTGGTGGAGCACTGAGTACTGACACCTTCTACTGCCTGTCCTCCTCCACTAAAGTCGTTTTCCGAGTCAGAGCAGGGCAGGAGGATGCAGATGCAGAAGCCAAAAGGTCAAAGGTCAAATACAGCATGATTGGCGGGCTCAGCAGCCAGTTGGATGTCATCAGAGAGACCATAGAGCTTCCTCTGAAACACCCAGAGTTGTTCTCCAACTATGGTAGGTCAGACAGCACAATGCTGTTTCACATACATTAGAAGAAAAGTGTTGAGTAAACTATGGCTTAATTTAACATGAAAACTCAAAAGATCTAATGGTTTTCTATGCAGGGATTCCACCTCCGCGAGGGGTGCTTCTGTATGGTCCCCCGGGCACAGGAAAGACTATGATTGGCCGAGCCATAGCCAATGAGGTTGGAGCTCACATGACGGTGATCAACGGCCCCGAGATCATGAGCAAGTACGGTCATATTGCTCAAAACTTTGCCAGGGTTTTTCCTGCATAGAGGAATTTTTTTTGGTCGAGGTTTTAGCCAGCCCCAAAGGACAAACACTAGCACCAAAATGATAAGCATTGAGAATAAAGATGGCAATTCAAATCCTCTCTAAATGTGTTTAAGAGCAATTTACCAAACAACCGTTGAACAAGCAGAACATAAACTTGAATATGAGAGCTGATCTCAGTTTCATCTCTAGATTCAGGCTTGTACTGGACTCTTCTGGTGATTTATTTGAATAAATAATCTTATTTTTGGGGTTTTATATACTCAAGCATAGTATACATTTGGGTTTATCAAATTGTCAGAAATAACAGAAACATGCATACATTTCTTTCACATAAGATAACACAGACTCATTGCCTTTATTGTACGCGGACCGATCATGCTTACTGCCATGCGTAGTTCCCCCCCCCCCAAAGGCAGATTCTGAGTCAAGAAAAACCCTGTTTGCAACACTTTTCTGTCCCAGTATAATATATCAGGGATTTTATTATGTGTGGACAACAGTATTATAATGCACACAGCCCTGCACATGATCTGAACTCATAATTCAATTGTAGAGTGGTTTAATTTACTTTAATAAAAATGTTGTTTCATGTCTTTGCAGATTCTACGGGGAAACAGAAGCGAGGCTGAGGCAGATATTTACTGAAGCGTCTAAGAGGTAAACTTTAATCCAGCTGACCGTGCCCTTAAATTTCCATCATTGCCACTGTCCTTTGTTTTCTGTATATGCAAAACACTGTTTTCTTTTTGCTGGCATTTTGTATTTTGTTTTTGTAATAAATCTAATTTGTTATATTTTTAGTCATTTTTCCTGTGCAATAGAAAAGCACTCTCGCTAAAAAATAAAGCCGTCAAACAGTACAAACATTTATGTGCTTACAGGGTCAAATCAAACATCAAGCTCATTTATTGAACAGAACTAATGAAATTTGATTAATAATTTAAAGCACTGGGTCTTAAAGTCATTATCAGCTTGTGATGTTGGTTCTTACAGTCTTGTTGGTCATTTTATAAACACCATGTAGAGCGTTAGTGTACAACATTTCTCACATTTTCTCTTGATTTCCAGACAACCTGCGATAATCTTTATTGATGAGCTGGACGCTTTGTGCCCAAAGCGAGAGGGAGCGCAGAATGAGGTGGAGAAACGAGTCGTTGCTTCTCTTCTGACTCTGATGGATGGGATTGGTTCAGTAAGTGTCCTTTTTACCCTTTGTCCCTCCATGAATCAAATAGTGAAACATCATCTCCATCACATGTTCCCAAAGTCCAAGGCATCGCGTTAAATGTCTTGTTTTGTCTAACTGTCCAAAACCCTAAGATTATATTCAATTCATTATATATAAATCAAAGACGACTACAAAAAAATCAATAGTTGCACATTCATTTTTTTGTCAGTCAACTAATCAATACATTATTAATTATACACTGTATGATGATAGCCGCTTCTTTCTGTGTCCTTTTTTCATTCCCTGGCCAGCACTTTAAGCACGAAATTAACAGCTGCATGTCTTTATTCCTTATTCCATCAACAATCCGTATCATTATTACAAACTTTACATTGACCAATGCATGTTCGGCATACACATGACTTAAGAATATATGGCTCTTTTCAGCAGAACGTGGCCCTGTCAGGGAATGGCCTCATTGGAAATGCAGATTATCATGCAGAAACCATCTCTGCATGCTGGACGCCCTTCAGACACTGTGGGTTGTGTCTCTGGGGTGTTGTTTGTCCTCTTTAGCACTCTGTCTGTACCTGATGAGAAAAAAGATGATTCCCCCCACACACACACACACACCCCACCCACCCAGTGGGAGCCTGGGAAACAGATCACCTAAGGTTGCCATGTCCTGCCAATTTGGCATAACTTTATCAGCAAGGTACATCTCCATGAGGCCAGGCAGAAAGAGCCTTCATTCGGCTTGGTGATATTACACAGATACACCTACGCCCTGCCTGCTGCCCGCTCCGTTTGTTTTCCAGACAAGATGATCCAAGGCCATCAGCACTGATTGGTTTGTGAAATGTGGATAAAGCACTTCCTGCTCCTCAGCATTCTTGCTTGCACTGTAATTTATTTGTGTTTCAATTCACCCTGCTGTGTTGAAAGGTGAAAAAAAAGAAAAGGAATTCTCATCTTGCAGGCAGACCACCCCGAGAAACACAGGACTGACCGTTTAGCATCAGAACGGAGGTCAAATATTTTCTGAGGCTCTGCTTATAAAAACCGACTGGATAGCAAATGCATGGTCAGGAAGTTAAATACAGGGCTGTTTTACTAGAAAGTTGATATTGATGACTAAAAGCAACAATTTGCATGTAATTCCTGGTCCACATCTTAGCCAGCACCACAGATTTGGCACTGGTAGTTTGAAATGTACCCGTCCACATCCATCCTGATTGTTATTTCTACACTTTTGATAGTTTTTAAAAGCAGCCCCATAGTTACCACAGCTGTGTGAGTGGACAAACACACTTCAACTTCAATGGGTTTTCACTGGAAAAATAACGTAAGTAAAGTTTCCAGTGGTACTTTGTTGCCTGGAGTAACATAAGCACCACTGAAATATTTACATGTATATTGACTCCTTTCTTAAAAAAATACACATTTATAGGCGTCCTGATGGCCAGATGGTTTAGACATTCCATATAAACGCAGTGTCCCCACTGTGATTCCAGACAAGACTGATTTCTCCTCTTTTCCTGTCCTTCCAGGAGGGTCACTCAGGTCAGCTGTTGGTCCTGGGAGCCACAAACCGGCCCCATGCCCTCGACCCGGCCTTGCGCCGACCAGGGCGCTTTGACAAGGAGCTGGAGGTGCGTACTACCACACACTGTAGTGGAAGTGGATGGTAAAAAGACCGTCCTGCATCAGATATGTCTTCAGCTTATTCCTGTGTTATAGCCCACCAGCAGCCATGTGTGTTCATTCAACACATTTGCTTATGGTGAATCGGTTTGCTTGATAAGAATGATCAGTGCTTAAAATGTCAACATTTGATGGTATTTGCTATTGGTCTGTATAATCATTCATAACAATGATTGCCCTGCACGGTGTCTCTGCAAAGTCTCTTGAAGTACTCTATCCGTTTATGGTTTGGGGTCCCTCAAGGTGCCTTTGAGGGCTCCACAAATGCCACAATTAACTTTAAGTGTAAATGAAACGTTCTGTACTACAATTCATTGCTCTATTGATTTCATGATGGCAGGTGGGAGTTCCTAGTGCTGCAGAGCGCGCAGATATTTTGCAAAAGCAGCTGAACTTTTTACCGTGCACAGCCACCACCGAGGAGGTGACGCAGCTGGCCGACGCCGCTCATGGATACGTAGGAGCAGACCTCGCAGCTGTTTGCAAGGAAGCAGGCAAGTAAACACTGTCCTACTGTCATGTGGAAAGTCAAATGCTTAGGAATTGAAAAAAAACAACACATTTTCGAGTCGTAGGCTCCTGATGGCTCATGACAGTCCGAATGTGGTCTTCAGCGTATTTAAATTTATCTTCCCCTTCTATTCTCTCCTGTGCCACATGGTGTACGAAATGGGGCCAATTATAGATTGTAACAAAGTCATTAACTGATATCATAAAAATGCCACTTGAACCAAGAACATCCACAGCTAAAGTTGTGCTGTTCTTTGCATTGATTTCCTCTTCCCGAAACCAACATAATTTGGGAAACCAACACAAAGTCGTGCATGCCAGCTGGCCCAAAAATGCTCACCATCTTTTAGCAGTTTGGTTTGCCTCGTGGGCTCAGGCATCCAACCAACAAACAAATAGCATACGGACAACAGTTTGTTATTAAGCTTTAGGTACATTTGACTCCACCTCTGTTTGCCCAAACCACAATTCCTAGTGACTTATTACTTTCTAAATTACTTTTTAACAATATTTTGAGATGTTTTCTTGGAATGTCTGACATGCCTGCAGCCCTTTTTGAACACGGAGGGTAAACCATCCTTTGATATTTGCCAAAGAGGAAGTTGTGAGTTACTGTGGTATTCAGATCCTAGTGAGAGAAACCACAGAAACCACCACTTGTTGTGAAATTCCTTTTGCCCCCTCACCCCTAATGCCACAAACCAATCCACCTCACATCCTGAGGACAAGCATATTTGGCTTATATACTGTATGTGTGGATCTGAATGTGCTTGATTGTGGGTGCGTGTGGGATTGGACGAGCACATGCACATTTGTTTTTCTGTGTGTGTGACCCCGTATGCCTCCTGGGTGGTCCCAACGCCTGGGGTACGTGGCGTATTGCATTTCCAGCTGAGGAGGGAGCTGGGGCTGCTGTGCGGAAGCACTCCGGCAAAGAGCGTGATTTACTGTCCGCAAAGGTCCAGACGTGACTGGCAGTGTTTTCTGAGAAACCTCCTCACGCCCCGGAGGGAGACAACAACCTCCCCAACCCCGTTTGACTCTGCTAAGTTCCCTCAAAGTCTCCAAACCCAAATCACTAAACAAACGCAGGCCCTCGCAAACTGTACGCCAAAGTCGAACCAACAGATTCAGAATGCATTTAATGCTTTAGTGCTTTATTTCTTCATGCCAGCTCCTTCATTCTGAAAATAAAGTATGAAATACAAACTGAGGTCAAATAGAATACAAATACAGCAATAAAGGCCTCAGAGTAGTGTGTCCGATCTCCTGGCAACCATGTGAAATGCCATTAGAGGTTCCCCTCAAAGTCTGGTTTTATGCAAACGAGAAATATCTATCTAGCAAATTAGCAAGCAGTTCTGACATTTACCTTTTCATCTTAGCTAACTATCTTAGTTGTATCTACCATAGCCTTTAGCCTTCACTCAAAAAACAAATGGCAAATATCTATCGATGTACAAGGTGACGAGACATCTGAACAACAGTTTATATTCAACGGTGAATATTCTCATACATTATGCTGCTCTTCTCTGCCACAGAAACTAGCTGTCATTGTGGCAGTACTGTGATTATCCAGCTAAAAAGGGAGATTAGTAAAATATGCCTTTTCTTTATTTCTAGTGCTAATTCAACACATAACATGGTGCTGTAAATGGACTAAAACAGGTGCAGCTCTATTTGTTAGTTAGTCAGTTGTTTGTCAGTTTATTACATGCACCTGTTTGTATGATTTATCTGCTGTGTTTACATGAATGAAAAAGCAATTTCATGTCTCAGCACTTTAGAAGATAGAATTTGTAACCATAGTGTTGTTTTGTTATGGTGTTAAACAATAATGAGCAGGAAATGTAAATAGAATTACTAGATAGATACAAGATACCTTTTAATTGTCACTGTACAAGTATAATTAAATGTTTGGAGCAAGCCTGTATCATGTAGATGCCTAATTAAGGGTAGAAAAAGGTCCTTGTCATTAAAGAATAACACTATTAAAAACCAAATAAAATAAGATAAATATAGTGAGATAAATACTGTACATACACATTAATATTCAACATCACTCATGTTTAAATCCACATAAACAGACAGACAGACCCACACACGTTTATGCACAAGTTGATATCTGTTTTTTCCTTCTTTGCTTTCATTGAAGGGAACAAAAGACGAAGAAGCACAAAAACACATCAAGTAGGAACAGCAGTTGTTTCCTTCTGCTGCTCAGGTAACAATGAGCTGCTGGGGGAATGTACACTCCGACCCACCGCTTCCTGAAAAATAAAAATAGGGGGACAATATAGCGACTGCTGCGACACGCTCGGGTCACGCACAAGATCCTCACCTTGCACAGCTGCAGAGAAGCATGCACGCATACACACTTATGACTTTGATTTTAGACACACACACACACACACACACACACACACACACACACACACACACACACACACACACACACACAAGAAGCATGTTTCACAGTACAATACCAACCTGCTTATAAATCAGAGAGTAAGACTATTTAAACCAATACCTCATCTCTGGAGAAAGGCAGAGGCAAGTGGCTTGATTTTCTGTATGTGCGTTTTTTCTTCTTTGTGAGCATGTCTGTGTGTGCATAAGAATAGACTGGAAATCTTGATGTCATTCAGGAAGTTTTTGTTTGTCCAGTCAGAGTTGTACCAAGTCCCAGAAACAACTTCTTGACGACAGATGCGTTATATAATCAGCACTTAATTACAGTTAATCACGGATCGGCCAGTTTGGTATGTAATGTAATGCACACTCATACCAAATCTATTAAAGTCTGTTTCATTCACGTCTCCTCAAATCCCCTTTAAGACTCCACTGAGCACACAAATTATTAAGAAAATCTGTGCTTTACATCATGTGAACTGACCAAGGGAACCCAGGTTGAACGCCGTGATCCTTTAATGAAAAGTAGGATTTTAAAAGCTGAAGAGAAAAAAAACAGGAATGCGTTTCACTTTTCAAAAGCCCCATCCGGTTTACGTCTACATTTTTTCGCCAAATCCATTTATAATTGTTGGCTGTAAAAATAAATTACAAATTTCTGAAAAAAAAAATCCAAATTAAGGTCAGAGGTTACTGATCATTGATTGAATGTTGTGTATTTTCCCCCTTAATGAGAAACCGATCGGTGCCAAATAAAAGGAAAACCCAAAAGAAAGTCAAGTCAATTGAAGTGTTCCTTTTTATTTATAGTGTCAAGTCAGAAGTTTTGTCGGGACACTTTACAGATAACTATAGAATTTACAAAGACACAAGAATTGCCTCAAGAGCAAGCATTTTGGTGCTTCATTTAGTGTTTTGGTGCTAGTGGTAGGGAATGAACTCATGAAGCCACAAAAGTTCCACGTGTTCAACTGGGTTGAGACTGAACCATTCAGTTATTCCTTTTAATATGCCACCTGTCTCTGTTTGTCATTGGCATGTATTCACATTAATTCTAGCAAATAACATTAACCATCTAAAAAGCAAAGATTAGTGAAGTCGAAAACATGAACATACTTTTGTGTATTAAGTATATTTGTTTCCATATTTCCTATGCACAATCCTTTCATGACCCCCCAAAAAACTATGCTCCCTTTCTTGTATTGTTTACTTTTTTAAATCTTTTTTTGAGTCTAGAAGAGGTAATTCTCTCCCTTGTTTGACAAGATTAGCCAGTGGATCCCAGTTTGCGCAAGATACCCTCAGAATTTAAGTCACTTTTTGATGGTCTGATAATATTTGATGACTAGTTGCTACAGAAAACACTGTTTGCAGCCCAACGACATAGTTAAGTACAAGCTGCTGAATTACAGTACATGTATCTCAAAACTCAAGTCAAATGCATAATTTGATGCCCTCATTGCTTCACTGCACACTGCTGCAGGAGGCAAGGTCAGACCAACAATAGCTGAACTGGAGTAACCTTAATTAAGGACCTCTAGTGGGCACATGTTATATTGCTGGGGAGGTAAACAGCCAAGCTCAGCTGCATGCAGTGAATGCAATGTGAGCACAGTGAGATGGATAAAAGCCACTCATTGCCTACTCAGCTGTACTGTAGAGCAGGGGTCTTCAATGTTTTTTTAAGTCAAGGACCACTTAACTGAAAGAAAGATGGAGCAGGGACCCCCTACTACATATAGTGTATCAAATGAAGTTGCATAATAAACTGGACCTACAACAACGTGTATGGCGGCCTAAAGCCTTTATAATTACCTTTTTTGCATAGACTACTAAGCTGTTAAAATAGCCTAATAATTGTTGGCATGATTTTATAAATCAGGTTTAAATATTAAACATACATATGGCACAGGGAATCCTTAGGCTGAACTGTATCTGTGGATGGCAAGCAGTGGGGACTTATATTTGCTAATAATATGTTGGATTCAAGACATTTTAATTTTTGAAAAAAAAACAATAATATTAAGGCCCCCCTGCATTGACTCTGAGGACCCCCTAAAGGTCCCGGACCCCCTGTTTGAGATCCCTGCTGTAGAGAGATTTAGTGTTTACCTATCGTTATTTCTTTATTTTGTCTTTTTAACTTTGGAATCAATAAGATTTTTACAAGTTTACTACTCAAGCTCCTCGCAGAACTAAAGCACATGTCTCTGTAAATCTCTTTTTAGTTTCTGAATGCTGACCTTCTATCAGAGTCACTCCTCTGAACTTCATCTGTCTCAGTTACTGTGTCTGAAGTGGACATGGCTTTCATCATGGTTTCTTGCAGGTTGACAGATTTATGTACACATTAAGATGATCTGCTGGACTGTGTTAGTCACAGCAGAAAAATGTACAGCCTGCACGCCAGTAACTCTATTTATAAACCTTATGGACAGCATTGCGGTTGTATCTGATGTATCTCCTTGTCACGTCATTCTGACTGGCCTTTAAGTCAGACGTGTGTCAGCACGCACACTGTTACTGGACACAGATAGAGCCATTGGAGAAGTCATGTTTTATTGTTTGTTCGCTGCAGAACTCCAGTACCGCGGCTCCACGTCTGATTCACATGATTGAAGTTCTGTTGCCTTTCAGCTATTAGAAGGTGCGAAGAAAGTTTGATATTTGGTCAATTACAAACAAGTACTAAACTTTTACACTTAATATTTATTTTGAATTCATATTGAACTTTTGTAGTTAATGGTTTTTATTGTGGCGTTTGTCCTCATCCAAGTTAAGAGTCTAATGATACAGCAAAGAATAAAAAGTGCTCTGAGACAACTTTGTGATTCTGGGCTATATAAATGAAACCGACTTGAATTAATCCAGAGTGGACTGTCTGATGCAGATATACAAATCTAATGGATTTAAAATAAAGTTTTATCATCATATTTAAGCAATCAAAATCAGCATAAGAGCTTAGCAAAGACAAATATCTTGGCTCGGTGCCATCATTTCACTGAACTTGTGTGCTTTATATCTTTATAGAACAACAAAAAAAACCACAACTTGTCCGTACGTAGAACTAACCTTAAAAAGAAAAAGGCCCTTTTAAAATCACTCTTTAGTGGAACTGACTACAGCTCCTGTACATGCCGAGGCCCTAACCTGCGACGAGGAGTCACAAATAGACGCTGCCTCCTTGTAGGAGCCACAAGCCATAAAGGTTAAGAAGATCCATTGTGTTAGAATTTGCAGATTCAGAGCAGTTTAGAACAATTTAGGAATGACAAAGCCACAGTTTAGAGGAAGAAGAAGAAACGGGCAAAGTAGGCGATTCAAACGATGAAGAGAGAGCCAACAGAAGGTGTTGTATTTATATTTTTGATCTCTGAAGAGATTTCCTCCGATATAACCACATAGGCGCAGATTTCTTCTGATCTCACTTCCCCAAACGTTACATTGACCCTGTTCCCAGCTTAGCACAGATTATACAAACAACACAAACCGCTCTTCATAATGGATCCCTCCAGGTGTTTTGTGTGGTATTGGAAGCTACCATGTGGTCTCGTGGAGCCTCGCAGACTCTGGGCGTCGCTCTGTCGTCCTGTCGGCGTTCTACTGATCCCGGTGCGAGCAGATGACTCATTTCCACAGTCTAAACACTGCAAATTGTGTGTGTGAGGGCGCACGTTTGTTCGAGTGTGTATGCGTGTGCGTGCTTGTTTGGTTTGTGCCACATCCGGACACACTGTTTACAAGCTTCTCTAAACAGGGGAAGCCCACTGGAACAAAAAGGGCCAGTAAAATTGATTATGCGAAATAAGAAACACACAACTCTGCACTTTGTCAGCTGAAAGCTTTTTGGTTTGCCTCTTATTTGACGGCAAAGATCAGGCTCAATATTTAACATCCACTTCTCCAGCTTAGACTGAACGGCCTAAATGATTTACTCGGTAATTGTGCAAAGTGATT